>NW_020291649.1:133645-212185 GCF_003184785.1 Aspergillus japonicus CBS 114.51 | reverse complement strand
GAGCCGGAGCCGTGACCAGAGACGGAGCCAGAGGCAGAAGCAGAGCCGGAGCCGCCAACAGTGCCAGAGCCGGAACCACCGATGGAACCGGAGCCTGAGCCGTGGCCAGAGACAGAGCCAGAGGCAGAAGCAGAGCCAGAGCCGCCAACGGTGCCGGAGCCGGAGCCGTGACCACCGGTGACATCGGTAGGGCTGACACCGCTAGG
Organism: Aspergillus japonicus CBS 114.51; assembly: GCF_003184785.1. Taxonomy (NCBI): domain Eukaryota; kingdom Fungi; phylum Ascomycota; class Eurotiomycetes; order Eurotiales; family Aspergillaceae; genus Aspergillus; species Aspergillus japonicus. The sequence goes on along the minus strand of NW_020291649.1, from coordinate 211,979 downwards.
GCCGGTGCCAGAAGGAGAAGGAGAGCCAGAGCCACCGACAGGAGAAGCGCCAGTGGGGGTGGCGGGAGCGGTGGAGGCGGCGATGGGGGCAGTGGATGGGCTGGAAATGAGCTTCGTGGTCGAACCGGAGCCAGGAGTGATAGTGGGGGCACCCGGAATGCTGCAGCCGGTGAGCCATTCGATAATGAGGAGGTTGAAGCTGCTGCTGATCTCGATGTCAACAGCACCACCGAGGACGGCGGCCAACTCGGCACGGGCCTCGACGGAAAGATAGACGATGCTCTCGCCGGAAAGGAGGAGCCAGAGGGTACCACGAAGGCTGGATCCGAGGGATGCCTCGATAGTGCCGGTAAGGAAGGCCTCGAGCTCAGTGATGAGGCTGGTGGAGATGTCAATGCTGACTTCAGTGACAGAGAAGGAGAGCCAGAGGTAGAGAGCGGCCTTGAGTTCGGCTCCCAGGCTGCAGCTGGAACCGGACAACCAGACGGCCAAGGCCGCACGGGCATCGGCGGAAACGGAGGTGGCGAGCTTGCCGGCAATACAGGCCTCGAGGACGACCTGAACATCAGCCTCAATGTCAGCAGAGACACTGGACTCAAGGAAGGCAGAGATGTAAGCTTGGGCAGTCGCAGTAAGAGCACCCTCGCCTTCAATCCAGGCGCTGATGGCGGCGCCAACGGAGACGGCAGTAACACCGCCAGTGGGAATGGAACCGATGGCAACGACACCAGTCTCAATCTTGCCCTCCAACCAGGCCAAGATGGCAACCTTGAGCTCGGCGCTCAGGGAGCAGGACGAGCCATTGAGCCAGACCTTCAAGGCGGCGGCAAGATCGGCGTGGAGATCAGCATGAACACCACCACCAGCGCAAAGAGAGAGACCAGCGCGGAGGTTGGCATCCAGCTCGAGACCGACGGAGCCGGAGATGAATGCGGACAGCGAAGACTGGAAGGAAGAGCTGAGAACCACGCCGGCCTCAAGAGTGGTGACATCAAAGATACCGTCAATGGTCACGTAAAGGTCACCCGCGGCAGCCGTCTTAGCGCAAGTAGGAACGAACAGGGACAGTCCGGCGCACACTTCGGTCGAGAGAGTTGCTGAAGCCTCACCCTCACACCAGGCGAGGAGCTCGGTCTTCAGAGAAGCCTCGAATCCGGCATGAGCGCGGATCCAGGCGGCCAGTTCGGCACGGATGTCGGCATCAATCGCACCGGCCTTGCAACCCAAGGCACCTCCGTTGAGGGCGGCAGCGGCGCGGGCACTGATACCAGCAAGGACGGATGTTGAGCTTTTTCCACCGCCGAGGATATCTTCAACGATGGTCGTCAGGTCCTTGCCGAATTCGGACAGGATCTCGACGGCGAGACCAAGAGTGCGGGGGTCTAGATCCTTGGTGTCCTTGGTGGGGAGAGCGAGAACATAGTTCGCCAGACCGGCGAGGAGAAGAAGCTTGCTGGAACGCATGATGCCAACGAAGCGAAAGGGTATCAGGAAAAGGTCGATAAGGTAATAGCGAAAGTCGATCACGAGTCAATCGGGATGGAACGATATAAAACAATAAGAAAGAAAGAAAGAACTGAGTATGGCCGGCACTAGGGCAGCCTGGTTAGGTTAATGACAGACAGGTGTAAATGATAGACAGGTAATAAAAAAACAAAATGAAAGACAGAACCCCAAACGACAAGCGAAAGGAAGTGACTGACAAAGGGCTTGATGTCCGTTCAAACGAGGTGATCATCATCGAGGTATATATACCCCTGGGGACGGGGGACACTTTCCCGTGCCTGCTGGGCCGGGGGCCGATGGAAACCTGCACAAACCCCCAGTCTGGAACCAACGAATGGAGCAGTACAGCTTGCTAGAGCATGTTGGACCATCTGTGATCGAGGGACCCGGATCTTCGAGACCAGGTTAGCCAAGTGGAGCAGCCGGGTGCCAGTGGAAGACTAGAGAAGCGAACCAGACCCGACTACCGTTGAATGTGGGCTCATCCGAAACAGACTAAACAAAAAGAAAATACTATTTCAGGCAACGGGGGATTGCTAACTAGGAAAGCCTTAGTTCCGACTTGGTGCGGGTCGCAGATGGCCCTTCCCGTCCGTATTATTTTTTCTCTAGCACACGCAGTGGACGCCGTAAGCAGGGGGAGAAGAAGGCTAGGCCATTAGGCCAGTAGGCCAGTAAGCCACAGCACCCCAAGCCAGCCACCATCTCGGAGGGTGGGCGGACAACGGAGAGTTGGAGGAGGCACCGTTGTCAGGGCAAAAGCCCCTCCTGAAAGACGCTAATGTCTGAAGATAGGGCACCGAGCAAAAACGGTGAGCAATTTGGAATCCAGCAGCTCGTGGACTTAACGGAACTGACTGAGAGGAGGGAGACCATCAGCATTGATCCGTGTTGTCAGCGTCACCGATCGACTACTTAGTCTCGCAGACATCAGCGTCGTCGGCTCGAGAAATCATCATCGGCACAGATTTGTGGGGAAATGAGCGACCGACAGCCAACCCACACGGGATGCAGTATTGAGAGTCTGGAACTCTGGATGGTGTTGGATCATCACAAGCCATGCAGTAGCATGCTTTACGATGGGCAATGACGACAAGGCGACAAGCATCGACCGTAGTAGGATAGTCTACCATAATAGACTAGCAGCCTAGCAAATCGTGGGTGGGAGAAGCGGAACCAGACAGGCTTGAATGGAAGGCGACCATGGACGACCCATGGACGATCATCTCAACCGGTGTTTTGCGAGTCTTGTCCCTGAGAGTTTTAGTTCGGGGGCAGGTTAAGTTTCCACGGGAAAAGGGCAAAACATGAAACTTCCCCATCAAGGCCAGCTCCTCTTTTCTGAAAGTTGAAAGTCAAGAGTTCGGACATAAGAAAAGAGGCGCAGGAGTCAAGAAATTTTACTGCCTCAAAAAAATGGGAGGGGTCGGAGGAGGGGAGATGAATAAGCAAGCCTTCACTCGCCCCATCAACACGATTTTGTGACAGATGCAAGTTGACTGGTCAGACTTTCTCTCCGGAGAGTTGCAGAATTTCACTTCCAACGGAGAAAAAATAAACATAAAAAGCAAAAGAAAACTAGAAACGGAAATGAGTAGCAGTAAGTGAGAAAGAAAATTCAGATTGAATATCAAGCAAACATACATCTACTCTACATAGCAATACACAGGCTTCCGTTGGGTGGCAAATGGGACCACTCGTTCCAAACAAACACAAGCATAGATCTTATCTCTATTTACTGTGCGCACTGTACGGACTACTTCATGCTCCAAATACTCAGCTCAGAGCTCAATTTGGATGAGCCGACTTGGCGGCTCAGTATGTGGTCGGTGTCAATAAGGGTCTTCCTCTGGACGCCCCAAATATAGTACCTCAATTTCCCTCAGGTTGGCGGAAGGACTACCGTTACCACTACAGAGGTTCAAACAAGCCATGGCTGTGGCTTCTGACTGAGTAACGTGGAGGAAAGCCAGGCAATCACCTCCTGGCAAGGAGGAGGCGTTCGTAGCAATTTAGTACATGTGTATGGAGTACGAACTGCCCCATAGCAGAACGAAAAGGTACGAGTACTCCAACAAAATCATGACGCCTCTGTAATGTAATGTGCATAGTCAACCAGAGTGTTGTCATTGGTATGGAGGAACCAATTGTGGAGGCATTGGAAGGTGCAGCATTAGCGTGTTAGTCGGTGCTTTAGCGTCGGGTTCCTAGTCAGGGACAGAAAGCTGAGGATGCATAGTCAAACTAGGGCCGTCGTTAGCGTGCACGAACAAACACAAGCTTGGGTGCAGCACAAGAGCTGAAATACAATCAAACAATTCCATCCATTGGGAAGCCATGCATCTGCGTGAGACCTGAACCGTAGAACACTGCGGGCTAGATTTTCGATGATCAAGATGGGTGTGTTGTCGATGCTAGCCAGGAAGCAGGGGGGTAATCTTTGCCCGAACAGGCGTTCCTGACCCAAAGTGCTTATACCCTTGGTTACTCGTTCTTTTCGAGGGCTCCAGTCCCCACACCGACTTCTTTCCCCCCAATGGCCCCAATGGCCTGAGCTGCCGGCTGCCCGCTTTACCCGATCCCTAGTTGAAGCACAAGTCCGGAGAGGATTGCAGACTGCAGTGGATGCCCCTCTCCCCTCTTGCTCCCCACCTTTCTTTCCCCCCTGGGACCTGTGACCATCATAGCCAAAAGGTCAAGGCGTATCTCAAATCTTAACAGCCATTGTGCAAGCTCTGGAACAGAATAGTTCGCCAGGATGTGTGGTGCGGTGCTGGACTATAGGAACTTTAATCGGAGCAGCAAGAGTCATGTGTTTGTGGAAGTGTAGGTTTAAGACTTTGACTTGACCCGGTTTTGAGCGAACCTCGGAGGTTTGCCTGATTTGAATCATTATTGACTGACCAGACCAGATCCGACCGGGTTACCCCTGGAGAACCAACCTGCAACTGAAAATTGAGCCAATCCAAAATGGAATAGGCGACCAGAAGCTGAAGGCGCGATGGTACGCTGTTGCTAATAGTCAATCTAGGTAGGTAAGTTAGGTAGTCGGAGCACTTTGGACGAGACTATAGGATTTGGATTTGGTTGTTGTGGTCCGTGAGAACGGAGAGATTCCGACAGAGAAGGAGGGATATCAGGTGATTTGCCTGCTTGCCTTCTTGCTTCTCTCGGTACGCTCTTGATTTTTACCTTTTCTCCTGTTCGGAGAGAGCCACCTTCACGTCGCCATGTTTCAAGCTGCGACTAGTCTCCTCGTACTACCAGTCTTCCACTGAGTCACTGACTCTTGCCTGTTATTCTTAGCCTTGCGTTCTTGACTCCACGGTTCATCGATCGTTCTCAAACAACCGATCTAAGACTATTTGCCCTGGCAGTCCCAAACTCTAAAGTGAAGCCTATGTCAAAAGCCACGAGACTGTCGTGGCGGCTTCCTACGGAATACTGTTGTCCAAATAGGGTCTATTAGTCCGAGCAGGACAGAATCGTTGCTGCTGCGGTAGCTCGCGAAGATGAATGTCCATTAAGCTACATCCCATGCTGATACCGGACATTGACAGTATACTAAAGGACGTTCTCGCAGCCTGGGTCTTGCTTCAGCAGATCAGCAGTGTGTGGGTCTCCCTTCCGAATGTCGACCGGATCGGAATCGCAAAACAAGAGATAGGGCATGTGTGCATCGGTGGATATCCTATCCACTTCAGCAATCCGAGACGGGACTGCGTCGTCTGCTCTCAGGCGGAAGGTTGGTAGGCCACACGTCACATCCCTATGCTAGATACTTGCAGGTGTGCCAGATGTGGCTAGGTGCAGGAGAATTGGCGGCTTGTTCTCCGGACAAGAAGCTATGACCATTCGATTTTGCAGTGACGATCAGGATGTCGTGCCTCAGAACGACACTATCTGGCAGGTCACTTGGTCCTACCTCTGCTAAATATATCACGGAAGAAGATTTGCGCGGCGGCCGTGCTGAAACGCGTCGGGCTGACGTTGACAACTTGGCTAGTCAACTGTTCTTGGAAGCCTCTTCTGACAGGTAAAACAAGGAGAAGGAGGACGGACAGCTTCGCATTCAGCGAAGGGGGAAACCTAGATATCCAGATATGCTGAAGCAGCGTCTGACCTGTTTGCAACCTCGACAAGGTATCTATCTTCTCGGCGTCTGTCTCCTGTTGTCTCTCCATGGCACCCTTGACCGCCAACCTTTGTAGATTGATGGAACACGACATGTGATCTGAATGAGTTCACAGCCAGAGACTGATGAGGAGATGGATACTGACCATGGCCGGTGTACCATAGCTCGCTTGCAACTTTCAGTAGTCACCGTGACGCTGCCCAATACATCAGCTCTGAGATTTGGGAGCGAGAGCAGCTATCCTCAAAATCAGACTCGCACATAGATTTCGAATCCCGTGTGTAATGATTGTGGAAGACTAGTCCGGGGTTGCAGTAATCATTTGTTTGAGGTAGATGCCGCAGTATACATATACTAATTTGTTTTCATTTGTATCCTGACTCCGAGAGATCAACTCCATGACCAAAGAGCCTAGTTAGCAGTTAATTATCTTTACTTGAGATTGCACACATGTGGGGATGCTCATAGTTCGGACCGTGCAGACTTTGAAGTTTTCTGCAACTATATATTGTTTGCAGGAGTGTCATCTTTCAAACACACGCACGTTCAAGTACTACATGAGCAAATATTTTAGGTATGCAGATATGATAGAACAAGCATATAAGGAAATTGAACCAAGATAGCCATTGGTCCAAAGTATATGACTCAATGCTCAGATCGTCGCCGATGAGTTGTGCAGCAGGGCCAGTGCATGGCCGGTGATGCTGATTTGCGGGCATTCAACATGTAATTACCCGGGATGTTTATATATGCAATTAAGAGTACAGTACGTACTTCGCGCCTCCGACCACATTTCCATTGCCACAGGATAAGGAGTAGATACGATGCAATTTACTGTACATAAGACCCGGGCTGTGTTGACATTGCCACCAAATTGCATTGAAATTGTGTAATTGATGCAGTGTATTGTAGTGTGTACATACTGTGCAGGATGCAGACTGCCGATTGTTATTTGGGGGGAAGGGATTGCCCGGGGCAACGGGTCAGCATCACGTGACTTGGGTGCTCCCAGCCTCGCGCATTACAGCGCAAGTTCCATGTTTCCAATGTTTCCATGCCGAAAACGACCACAAACACCAAACTACCCCGACCTCCGACCTCGACATACTAACCCCTCACAGCAGGTACTCGAATCGTGCTTCTGGGAGGAGTCTAGGCCTGGACACTTGCTGGTGGACATGTCTATGCGACTTTGTCCCCAATTGTCATAATGGCCTCTCCTCATTCCTCCTCAACAGCAGCAGCCGCAGCCGCAGCCTACAACACCCGGCTGCAGCGCCAACCTTCCTCCCGCTCAATGTCCCGCGCCGCGTCTCGCTCAGGATCCAGACGGACCTCACCAGAGGTGCGCAACTCACTCGCCTATCGCCACAGTGTATCCGCTGGGCAGTATGCCGCCGGCGACAGCTCAGATGAGGAGGTGCCCGAGCCCAAGTTCAGCGCGTCCGTCAAGGCCCTACTCGACGAGGACGGACTCGACCTGTCGCCGCGGTTACGCAACAAAAACCTGGGCTCGGCCGGTTCAAGCCAAGAGAGGCGCTCGCGCACCACCTCGCCCCTCGATCAGTCGAATGGAAGCCCCGCGCCCCGGGTGGTTCGGATCGCTCCCTCGCTCAGCAGCCGGAGAGAAAGCTCGCCGTTAACCAAGACCGAAACCGCCGAACATGGCGAACGAAACGCCGTGCAAAATGATTTCATTACGCCCGCACCACGCACACGGAGTGTCCGTATCAATGCATCGCGCAGCAACACCCGATCGCCTGCGTCCCTGTCGCCGTCCCAGAGGCGATCGGCCGAGAGGAGCTACATCGACGACCAGGAGCATGGGAGCGCGACACGCTCGGGGGAGAAAATCTACGACGATGAGTATGCTCCGCGGCTGGGTACCGCATCCGTGCTCCGCACGCGAAACATCGAAGATATGGGGATGCACAGCTCCTTGCGCGTCAAACGGGTCGGCCGGTTGACCGGTACTTTCCTCAATGGGCCAGCGCGGAGAGGTGTATTACGACGGCAGAGTGAAGAAAACGAGATTCGGGAGACCGATTATGATGACAATAACGATAACGACCACTACCACTACAAGAATACAGCGAAATCCTCCTCGCCCAAAGTCTCGTGGGCCGACCCGAGCCCACCCACGAGAAGCGAGGAACGCCGTGATCGAAACCGAGACCGGGATGCCATTGGCGACGGCTTATTCTCCAGATCGTCTTCTCCGAAGTCCTATGGCTCACACTCCAAGTCCACCCCTGGCTCTTCGTCGGGAATGTCATCGAAACCGTCGAGCGCCAAGGACCAGCCGGTATTCAAAGTACCTCCCCCGCCAACGTTACCTTCAAATCGTGACCAGGAGAATGAGCCACCACCGACCTTCAAGCGGGTCAAACCGCAAGGTTTCAACCTGCTTGACAAACCTGTGGTCTACGAAGAAGAAAAGAAGGAGAAAGAGAAGGAGACGCCCGCAGACCGGAAAATCCTAGCCACACGAAGCAACAATACCCCTCATCGACCCGCTCCGCCTCCCCCCAAAATGTCTGTTCTGGAAACTGCCACAGCTACTGGTGGAGCAGCTACAGCATCTCAGTCTCGCAAGAAGCGCAATCAGGTTTCAGTTAATCACAAGCCTTTCACACGCCTTGATTGCGTTGGCCGTGGAGGAAGCTCTCGTGTTTATCGTGTGATGGCCGAGAATTACAAGATCTTTGCCCTGAAGCGAGTCAACCTTGAGGACGTTGACCCTGTGACATTGGCCGGTTACAAAGGCGAGATCGATCTGCTCAAGAAGCTTGAGAACCTGGACCGCGTCGTGCGTCTCTTTGACTGGGAGTTGAATCAGGATAAGCACACTTTAAGTGTACTGATGGAGATTGGTGAATCCGACCTTGAAAAAGTACTTACCTACCGACTAAACGCGGAAGATGCACGATTCGATATCAATTTCACTCGTTACTACTGGAAGGAGATGCTCGAATGCGTGCAAGCAGTACATGACTACAATGTCGTGCACTCGGATCTGAAACCCGCCAATTTCCTGCTTGTTCAGGGCCGACTAAAGCTCATCGACTTTGGTATTGCAAATGCTATCCAGGACAACACCGTCAACGTGCACCGCGAGCAGCAAGTAGGCACGCCGAACTACATGTCTCCCGAGGCTCTGATTGACTCTAACGCCTCCCTCGGCTTGCCGGCAAGCGTGGGGAAGATGATGAAGCTGGGCAAACCCAGCGACGTCTGGAGTCTCGGATGTATCCTGTACAAGATGGTCTACGGCCAGCCCCCGTTCGCCAAGATCGCCAAATACTACGAACGTATCCTGGCCATCCCGAATCCCAACGTGAAGATCGACTTCCCCGCCTTCGCTATCGGAGGCGTCCCTGTACCGCCCGGGTTGGTTCGTACCTTGAAACGATGCCTTCAAAGAGACCAGACCCTCCGGCCCACCGTCGAAGAGCTCCTCAGCCAGCGCGACCCCTTCCTGTACCCCGACGCGCAGCTCGAGGCCGCAGTCCCCGTCACGCAAGATATGCTGAACCGGATCCTGGTCAATGTGGTCAACCACTGCCGTGTCCGCGGCATCCCGAAGGACGAGGAGCTTGCCGCCTGGCCGGCCGGTTTCTTTGCCAAGATCAAATCAGCCCTAGAAGAGGGTCCCTAAACCCACCCCGTACACTCTGTGACTGCATACATACCCTCTCACATAATTCCCTTTGTTCTCTGATTGAAAGCCCCCTCCTTGTTTGGTATATTACCCATTATCTTGATATCCTGATTGATCCCGGCGTTGTGCAGTCTACCACCCCCACATCTTGGGAGGAGGCTTGTGACTTTCTTCTTTCTTCTCCCTTATCTCTTCTCTTCTTCTCTTCTTGTCCTATTCTTGGACCAATCCTTTCCCCCCCCCCACATTTCTTCTTCTCACCCATCCCCACACTTATTTTGGATAGCATCAAAGTACTGGGACGGTTTCCGGGGTGATTTCATCATTGTGTGTGTCGTCGCGCTTCAGCCCTGTTTGTTTTTATTATATTTGGTCGGGGTTGCTTTTGTATGCCTTGGAAAGCTCCCAGCCGCAGGAGAGCATGGTGCATCCGGAGTTTTGTACTAGGTTCCCACAAGATTTCCGCCCGTTCTTCAATAATCTGGAATAGTATGGTTTCCCGCTCATTTGTTACGAGCTCAAGACACTTTTTTTTACCTGCGTCTTTGATAAGTGCATTGCATTGTATGTTCTAGATTCGCGCTGAGAATTGTTTGTGCCATTGTTGGATTCCGTTGGGCGATGCGGGAAGGTACTAGTACCTAGGTAGGAGAGAGTGTGCGGCTTAGTAGGTAGCTTGTATGAGTTCATCGGGTATTCCTTAATCCAGTCACTCAAAGGCTGCTATGAACATGGTCCAGGGGGCACAACACAACACAAAACCGAACCGTCACCCAGGTGCTGGACTACTTGTACACCACATTTCTGCAGCGGAGTCTCCGGAACGACTTTCCAAAGGATTGATCGCGTATCAATTCATCAAATCGAGAATGGGTTGATTTTGTATATCTAGCTAGCTACTCTGTATGTTAAAGTGCAATTCAAATAACGGGAATCTCTTTTTCAGGAAGATCAATCACAATGAAACGAAGCACACTTTGCGCGCCACTAACGCCACACACACCCGATGATAAAAATCCACTCTCTCGAAGCAAACACGCAACGAGAGGATAACGAGAAAAAAAGAAAAAAAAACGCACAAAACCAACGGAGGTTATTGGAAACAAGGGAAGGATGGTTAAAGAGCCGTTGGTGTCATGATCGTTGACATGGGAGGGTAGAAACGGATGGAACTGATTTAGTTGAGGAGGACGGCGCTGTGAGGGGTGGTTAGTATGTGAGGGTGATGAGAGGTTTAGAAGATTGGAAACCTACTTGACGGTACCGTCGAGATCGGGGTTGTTGGTGACCTGGGCATATTTACCCCAAACGACCTGTTCGCTGTTAGTATTGGTCGTGGATGCCCAGAACGGAGGGTGTAGCTTGCCTTTCCGGAGGTGGTGACGAGTCCCAGCTCGGAGACGTTGACTTCGAGCACGGTACCCTTGGTCAAAACACCCAGCTGGGTGTAGAGGGGGTTCTGGGGGTTCTTCTTGACGGACAGGATGGGGAGTTGGACGGTGACGCCGAGCTCGGGGCTGAGGATTGAGGCAAATAGCGTTAGTATTGAGCGGGACGTGTGCTTGTCAAGGACCCAAAGGATAGGTCCGTGCTGAGTGGCGTTCGACAACCGAACCGACACACAAGCGATAGAAAGGGACAAACGTACTGCGTAACATTGGCCTTCTTGTACCGCAGACCCATGGGGCGGATGAAGCGCTCGTACTTGACGGGCCGACGGGTGAAGTCGTTGCCGACGAAGGTGGGCTTGGTGATCATGCGCTTCCAGGACTTCTTGTGCGTCTTCTTTCCGGTGTTGACGACCTTGAACATCTCCTCCTCACTGATACCCTTGACCTTGGGCAGGGGGACGGCGAACTTGGCGGCCTTCTCGTTGCGCTTGTCCTTGATGGCGCTGGACAGGGCCTTGGCGTTGGTGGCCTGCGAGCGGTCGAGCAGGTACTGGGGCAGGGGCGTCTTGGAGGGCTCCTCGGGGGCGGAGGACTTGACGTTCTTCTCCTCCTGGGCCTTGATGCGCTTCCGCATCTGGATCTTCTCCTTGTGGCGCTGCTGCTGGTACAGCTTGGCCCTCAGACCGCGCAGGTTCTGGGCATCCTTGGACTGCTGGTGGACCTCACGGGCCTGCTTCTTGCGGGCGCGCTCATCGTGATCGAGACGCTTACCGTGCTGTTTCGTCCAGCGTTCGATATACCTATTTCATCCTGGTCAATTTTTTTTTTTCTTCCGGTGGCTCGGGAAGGGTGCGACGAACTCGTTCTGAGGCTGTTCATTGTGGAAGAATAAATCGTTAGCGAGGATTCTTCAGTACGACAGTATCGAATCAGCAACATACCATGTTGAAAAAGCGTCAAAGCGAACGACAAAATCAACAAAAGAGAGTGAGAGAGAGTGGGGGTGGGGAGGAGGGGAGGTCTGATAGCCAGCAAGCAAGCAAGCAAGCAAAAAGGTTGATACAAAAAAGTTCGGAGACGGCTTGGCGGGCGCCGACCGATAATCAGTCACGTGGCCCGACTTTATCGTCCCGTCCGGAATTTCTCTCTCCTGTGCACTGAAGCGGCCTTCGCGGAACCTTTTCGTCTTGCTGCGGTGTCTCCCCATTGACCAAGCAAGGACATTTGCTTCACTTCAATCGAACCTCCTCAGAAGACACCGCCATCGAAAATGTTCTCCCGCACCGCCCTCGCCAGGGTCTTCGCCCTACCCATGAAGGAGCAGCCATGCGCCGCCGCCGCCATCGCCGGCCGCTTCCCCGTCGCCCGGGCCTGTCTTCACAGCAGCGCCGCCGCCCCAGCCCCAGCGACAACGACAACAACATCCTCCTCCTCCTCCTCCTCCTCAACAACAACAACAACACACCCAGACTCCCCACTCGCCGCGACCCCCCGAGCGCAAACCTCCACGCCCACCCCGCAAGAAACCCCCCTGTCTTCAACAACTCCCTCGGCCATCGACCTCAAAAAGCCCGTGGCCCCGACCTTCACCGCACCGCTGCAACTCACGCCGACGCTGCTCGCCCAGCTCCCGCAACTCACCACCCAGCAGCCGCACTACATCATCGCGCACCTGCACGACCGGCCCTACCTGCTGACGCAGGGCGACGCGATCCGCCTGCCCTTCCTGATGCCCAAGGTGAAGCCGGGGGACATCCTGCGGTTCAACCGGGCGTCCGTGCTGGGGTCGCGGGATTTCTCGCTGAAAGGGGCCCCGTACGTCGATGAGCGGCTGTACGAGTGCCGCGTGCGCGTCGTGGGCGTCGACTCCGAGCCCCTCCGCGTCAAGGAGAAGACGAAGCGCCGCCGCCGCCACGTCCAGATGATCCGGAGCAAGCACAAGTATACCCTCCTGCGGGTCATGGATGTCAAGATCAAGACGGCGGAGGAGTTGTTGCGGGAGGGGGCGGTCGTCGCTTAAGAGGTTTTTTGCTCTTTTCGAGATCGTTGGATGGGGGTGCTGCTGGAAAAATGGTACTTGTGGATTCGGGGCTTTTTTTTTTTTTGTTGATGGTGGATGTTCACACAATGTTCACAAGGGGCAGTTGTTGGATGGGCACAGAGAGGAAGAGAGACAGGTGAAGACTGGGTAAGGACGGATGGTTATGATGGTTGGAACCTGCAATTGCGAAGGAATCATGTACAGATAGAAGATGTGTCTGTTTCCATGCACCATGTGGTGCACTTGTATTGTATCTCATAATTGGGTTTTCGAATGTTCAATTTGCTTTGTTTCTTTATGTCTTGACGGAGTGGATTTGAGACTCAATCAGCAGGCAATGCGGATAGTCTCTGGTGTCGACAATAACCAGTCAATGACAATGCTATGGATGGATGTCTCCTCAAAGTGATCAGCCGTGAGCCCAGCATTGACTACCCCACGCATCATGATCGACAGATGGGCTACGCTTACAGACTGGTTCTTAGGACTGGTCCAGGAAGATTGCTTTAAGAATGGTTTATATACGAAGCCCAAAGTCGGCACACGAGGACAAGCCACCACACCACACCTAATCAAGGGTTTGCTTGCAGTATCTCATCTGCAATCTTCTCAGCCAGGGCGTAGATGGTTGCCTGCGGATGACCCGGTGGCAGGAAGGGGAAACTGCTGATATCCACAACCCGCAGACGTTGCACCCCGAATACTCGGGCAGCATTGTCGATGACTGCCATATCATCGCCCTTTTGTCCCATCTTGCACGTGCATGAGGCATGGTTGATCGCTGACGCATCTTGTCTAAGGAACTCGCGCACCTGATAATCCGTCTCCACTTCGGACCCTGGCACGCACGATTCCAGATCAATAACTCCAATCTCAGCAAGATGGGCCCAAACCTCACGACTGCGCCTAAACGCCTGAATTGAAGTATCCATGTCTCTTGGGTCAGCAAGCCACTGTGGGTCAATGATAGGCGGCGTGGACATGTCTGGACTGGCCAACGAGACCATCCCACGAGAGAACGTAGCCTGAACTATTGATCCCATGGCGATGGTGTAGTTTCCCTCAGAAGCATCGGTGGCTCGGCTCACACCACTAAGTGCCCATTCGATCTCGGGCCAGTCCCCGGGAAAGTCTGCAAGTCCCATGAGATTCTCCTCAGATAGCTGGGAACGGTATTGCTGCGGCAGCTTTTCGAAGCCAAAGTACCCGGGCCCTATGATTGTCAATGGCCCTCGGGCGTTCTCAAGAAATTGTCGTACATGTAATTGGTTTGATGCCTCGTCAGTCACCAACGAAGGTACCATGTGCTCGTTCACACGGCATGTTGTAATCACGACAGGATGATCTTGCATGTTCTTACCGACGCCTGGGAGGTGGCTGATACAGGGAATACCATATCTAGAAATTTGTTCGCATTCCCCAACGCCAGAGACCATGAGCAGTTGCGGAGACTGTATGGGTCCAGCTGAAACTATTATTTCTTCGCGAGCTCTGAGGTAAAAATCGAGGTTCGAGGTACCAAACGTGCCGGCTGTTGAGACGAGGACCTCGGAAGCGGCTTTGTCTCCGCCGTCGAACAATATCTTCTTGGCGAGCGTGCTTTTGTAAATTGTCAGTTTGTTTCCACTATCGAGTGCCTCTTGCAAGAAGCTGGACTCGGATGAGGAACGATGGGCATTCTTCGGATTGATAGTTCGGCTCATAAACCCGGAGCCCAGCAGGCCGCCACTGTTGAATTCCGTCTCATTAAACCCAAGCGAATCAGTCAGAACTTTGCGTACAGTATTCGCCAACGGATCGATCCAATTCCCCGACGAGACTTCAAGAGGACCACCATCATCGAAGGCGTCCCTGTTATGCAGAATGTCATAATCACCCCAGATGGCCGGATCCGGCGGAGTAAAGCGCACAGACTTCTTGTACCACGGCAGCATGCTTTCGAAAGTATAGCTCTCGTCACCCACTTCCTCTGCCCACTTTTGCATGCTGTTCTTGGTAGGGCGGTTATAGTTCATACTATTCTGAGCGGAGCTGCCTCCTAGGAGCTTGCCGTGCGCACAGTGGAAGACACGGCCACCCAGGACTTGCTGGGGCTGCGTCTTGAAGCCCCAATCGTTCAGTGGATGATACGCCTCGGGGGCGTCCCCGCAAAAGAGCCCTCGGGCGTACGCAGGCACGACGGACCAATTGCCATTGTCGATCTCGGAGAATCCACCCGCTTCGACGACCGCAACGCTGAAGCGTTCACTCTGGGCGAGACGACTCGCGATCGTCAAGCCAGCAGTTCCACCTCCAATGACGATATAGTCAAAGGTTGCGTTTACACCGGGTGTACCGAAGGAGGTTCCTAGGAGAGGACCTCGTCGCCCGTAGTGGAAAAGGTTGAGGTCTTGCTCTTCCTGGGCGAAGACTGCAGCTGCAGCTGCGAGGCTGAGTAGAAGCCAGGAGGTATGCATGGAGGACTTGCTCGGACCTAGCAGTAGTTGTTCAGAGGACTAATGATAGAGGATCTTCGTGATAACGATGCTTTGGGGGGGGGGCATTCGAGGAGATGAATGTCGGATAACGATGCGATCAGTGAATGATATGCCGTTTGAGGGAGTATGAAGAAGAAGCACTCGGCCAGGAGCGGTGGAAGAGGATTTGTTGGCAAGAAGAGGGGGGGAGTGCAGTAACACGACATGTTTACTCAAAAGGGAAAGAGGCAAGGTCCATACGTCTTGGCTAATGACACAGGTATAAATGAATGCTAGACTATCAACACGACATGTACTCTACTCTACTGTACTTTACTGTACTGTATCTCCACGAACCACATCTCACTCCGCAATCTCTTCCAGTCCCAGTTGCACCCGACACTGCTCCAGGCTATCTCTTTGCATCCGCGCATACAAGCTGAATTCATCCGTCGTTGGAACTCCCAGCATCCGGTGAAACCCATCCAGGTCCGGCTCGGCCTCCATGATCAACCGTTTCGACTGTGTCGTGTTCCCCAGGTTGGAGTTGAAGATGCCCCCTGCAGAGAGCGGCAGGAAGTCCTCATACGTGATGGGCTCGTACTCCAGTACTCCTTCTCGCAGAAGCTGGGACACACTCGCGCTTCCCAAGCCGTTCAAGCCCTTACTCCCCTTCGGAGTGACATGATAGTAGAAAAACGCCAACTCCTGCGCCCACAATTCTCCCAACTCGTCCGGAAATCTTTGAAAATGTCTTTCAAGAATGCATTCATATTGCGCATCCCCAGCTCCAATTCCTTTCTCCGTAACCTCAGTATTTACTGCCGCCAGGATCTCATCATACAGCTTTCTCCCCTTGCGCGTGAGCGCAAGCCCCCGCTGCTCGACTTCCCCAAATCGCGCCGTATGCGAGCCCTTCACATACTCCCCATGTCCGGTCCGGAAGAAGACTGTCTCCTCGCGGGCCTTAAAGCTCGTCTGCCGTAGCAGGATTGGACAGTTCCGTCTCGGGGGCCCCTCGATGCGCTCCTTGGCCGGCATACCTGCCTCCCACATTCTGGACTGCACGGCATCAATATCGAGCGTCCGCGGCGTTAGGTGGTTGATGTGGCAGTTGGGAAAGGAGACAATATCCGCAATGAGGGGATGTTCGGCTTTGAGGGTCTGGTACTCGTCCAATGTGACGGTGGCGTGGGAGTGCCAACGGAAGGTTTTGAGGGCTTCCGTTATGAGCTCTTGACCAGCTTCAGGGGTGAATGGGTTCTGCTGTTGTCGGCTCTCAGCTATCCCAATGAGGGTCTGGAGCCGGTCTGTGAAGATGGAACGTTGGGAGAGGGCGCGTTCGGCGAGGAGACGTGTGCGTGGGGTGAGGAGATCCATGCGGAGGACGGTGGTGAAGACGCGGAAAGGATGTCTGGATAGGGCTTCCGGGCTGGTAGGGCGGAACGCCGTGGCGTGCATGGGGAAGCCGGCGAGCGTGAGGTCGTAGTAGCCGACTGGATGCATGCCCATGATGGCAAACAGGCGGCGGATGGTGGTGAGCTCTTGAGCAGTACCCAGCCGAATGGCGCCGTGGCGTTCGACACGGTGGCGGGCGGGGAGGATATCGTCCGCGTCGGTAAGATCATTACTTGAGCGCTTGGCCTGAGCAATGATAGTTTCTGTATCGGCTTGGTGGACGAGATCGACTAGATCGCCGTAGAGAGGAACCTCAGTTTTGTACATCTCAGAGAGTGCGTGGCAGAAGCTGGCCCGAAGGGAATCCTGGCTCCATTCTTGAGTCGATGCTGCCATAGTCGAGTTGAGTCGGCCTGTGCTGATTCTCAGGGGTGTAAGTGGAAAGGAGGTCTGTAGATAGTGGGTTAAAGGCCGAGTAAATAATCGTCGTCGATACATGAATGATAAACACAGGCGAGAGCTGGTTGGTCGAGCTTCTATACTATGATAGATAAGATAAGAAACGATAAGTCAGGATGAGCAAGCTGCCAGGTAGACGAGTCGACTTACCATGCAGCTCACATTTAATATACCCTTCCTTTGTGAACTTCAACATGGCTCTCAAATCAGACCGACCAAGCCCATCACCTATACTTCATCCACACGACCATGCACTGTTGCAAGCCATCGCCCCGATGCTCTCATACATTGCCGTGTATAACCGTCTTGTGCCTGAAATGCATGTCTCGGATGCTTCATCCGTCGGAATCTGATTGCCAGTCCGGTCGAGTGTTTGACAGACTTATCCATCGGATTGGGACTTCGGAATCTTCTCCGGACATAGCGGGGTACCGCGGAGGGACTTTGGATAGCTGTGGGACGAAGACGAATCCGGAGGAAATGATATGTAGTCAAGCCAATCGGAGTGCAGGAGTTAGAGATCTTTCCGTCGGCTCATTCGGAAGGTACAAAGGTATTGATTGCAGTCTATTGAGTATGAGTCCTGAAAGTGATGGAGAGGATGCAGTCGGTGGTTCGGCGGCTGAGAGTAAGAAGGTGCAAAAACATGACTACCGCAATTGCGTAACAGACAATCTCCATGGAGTCGACAGGTAATAGTTATGCGAGTAAACAAGATTGGCCTGGCCCTTGCAGCTTTTATGTCTATGACAGCTGAGGACTGTAGGTGTATGGCATGGCTCTGTTGGCAATGCATTGGATCTCTGTAAGTGAAGGCAGCCTTGGCGAAGAATGGGCTGCATACACCGAGAAAGAACCCATAGGGTCACCTGGCGACAACCACACCATCTACAGTTCATTGGGGGCATAGCTACTCTGATGCTCGAATTTCGTGTATGCTCATGGATGAATTACATCGAATGGTCTTGTGTCATTGCGCTGCCACTGCTGCACCATATATTTGTACATGAACCGGGCGTGGTCCATACCTAATAACTCGTAGTTCAATCCTCCGTCTTGCGAGGCGGGGGCGGGCTTTTCTTGACCAGAACAAAGTCCTGTTCCAGAAGCCAGAATCCTGTTGACTCCTTGCCGTCAATTGTCTTGGTGATAGGTGTCACATTGTGTTCCTTGGCCAAATCGAGGTCCTCACACCAGTTGTAATCCACAATCAAGCTTTTCTTCACCCCGAACACAGTGTCACTCTCCACGAAGTTGCTGTCCCGCGAGTACAGGGCAGTGATCAGCTTGGTGTATGCGGGGTGTTCGATCATGAAGTGCTATTCGATGTTAGCATTTATGCACAGACTCTGAGGATATCTCGCCTCACCATATGAGCCGGGCGGAACCAATGCCGCTTGAGCTTGCGCAACAATTCGCCAACGGGGCCGTCGTTGGAGATTGGATATGCCACGGGCTTGACGCAAACAAAAAGGAAGTGACCCTTTTCGTCTGAGAAGATTTTCCCTCGGCAATTGGGATCGGCGTTTCCGTCATATTCCAAGTCGTACACTCCGTTGCCGTCCGTCTCCCAGACGTCGATCAATGCCTTTGGTATATTATTGCCATCTGTATCTTTGATCCAACCGCGTACGATCGTGGGCTCGCCGGGGGTACCCTCAGTAAAGATCGACTCTCCGTACTGGAATGAATGCGCTTCTTCGTCATGGAACGGACCCAACACAGAAGACTCGGTAGCTCCGGGCACAGCAGGATAGGAGAGGGCGTCAACTAGCGCGGAGATCCCCAAGATATCCGACAGAAGCACGAACTCGTGACGGACATCGGTCGAAATTTGACCGACCTGCAGAAGGCGCTGTTAGGCTATGAACCGACTCGGCAGAGGACTGACACCCACCTTGGTCAAAAACTGCCATGCTTGTTCCCATTCATCAAATTGCAGCCCAACGTCTCGTACGTAATCATGGGCCGCTTGAATCAACCTTAGAATGAGGTATCGGAGTCGCGGGTTGTCGCACATGGAATTGATCTTCATCACATTCTCGGTGATGTTCTCTATTGTCAGGTCGAGCATTGGAGGGAGATTGGCCGCGATCTCCTCTGGCGTTGACGCGGCCGCCCATTTGGCGCGAGTTCGGTCGCTCAGTCCCTCGACCGGCGGAGCTCCGTTCAGATCTTGCTTCGACATTGTGAGACCTGAATATGGTAGGTATAGAATTGATGGGTGATGGTTCTGGGACTGGACAGTCGCCGAGGCGTGGAGATCTTTCTCTTATATTTCGTCCGCCTCACAATTCGCCTCGGTTAACATCATTTCGATCTCGAAAAGTCCAAAACACAAAAACTCCCCGCAGTAGCATAATGCGGGGCACAAGCTGCTCGAGACTTGGAACATCACTCCAGGTGTTTGCGCGGGTAACTGTATCTTGGATGTGTGCCGCTCAACGAGATCCGTCGGAGCGGAAGGACAATGCGGAGGTGGTTCCGACGGAGGGAACCGTGGCGGAGGAGCAACACATCCAGAGTCCGAATTAGTATTGAGCGACCGGCATCGGTATGCGCAGTGAGATTGAAACATGATCGACGATGCTGAAGCTTGATGGTGAAAAGCACCTCGGCGAAGAGAGCAGGGATTGCAGGCGAGTCTTGTATGCCTTTTTTTCGTCAAAGTACCGTACTCCGTACTCCACATTCCTTTCCACTATCCAGCTCAAGCAACTTGCAACACTTGTATATATCCGAAAATGCCGATGATGATGGATATCGACATGACCGAGGGTTTCACATCAACATTCAATCGATCTAGGTTGTCGACGAGTCGTCATGCTGCAGCATGAACAGAAGTTCTCCGCTGTCAATGTCGGGCGGAGGAGACGGATCATACAATGACGTATTGTACGAATGCCTTGTTCGTTCAAACAATAGGCATCATGATTCTTCATTGAGCTTCTTTCGACTGCATAATTGCGGATCGAGATGCAGATCTAAAGCATGGAATCACATATCTGCAGAACCTCGCATATGTCATCATGCCTGTAAGAGTGACTGACTTCCAGCGCCAACCAATTGTAGCGGATGATTTGTCAATGGCTAGCGACGAAGCTCAAACCATGGCAGCAAATTGGCAAATTGGGTGGGTTGGGGGAGAGAATTTGGTAAGGTTAGAACCAATGCGGAACCCATTTTTTCGTAGCCATGGCATGGGGGACAATTTCCGAAGCCTCTGTTAGCAAGTCGTGAGAAGCACAACAGGTGTTCAACCCCAGACCCCGCGTAAACCCCGGATTCTGAATCTCTGTCGGTCGTGCTCGCCAAGAGCTTCTCGTCTCGCTCGGCATTATCGGTAACTTGTCAATCTGCGGCCGGTGGATTGGAATCTCGAGAGCCAATCTTATCTAGCGCATCTCTAGTGTGGAGCACATGTCGAGTCAGCTGCAGAATCCAATAACTAGCATCGTCAACAGGAAGCCAAAGATATCAAGGAGTATTCGAAGCAGCAGCAGAAGCCCAGAAAAACATACAGTGAGCTGAATAGGTCCGGGATGGAAGGCGGAGGGGAAACTGCCTCGCCGGTGACGGCCAAACTGCGCGCTTCTCGCCGACGCCCGCCGCGCGCTTCCCGTGCCTGCGAGACTTGTCGAGTCCGCAAAACCAAAGTAAGGAACTACTCTCTGTTCGTTTCTTCGTCCCTTCGTCACATCTCCAATTAACTCGCGTTGATCATAGTGCGATCAAGCTCAGCCTTGTTCATATTGTGCTTGTATGAAACCCTGCAGCACCAATCCCTCTGTATGTGAGCGACACGGTTAATCATTTGACTCGCAGATCATTCGCTCGACTGCTTGTATAGAGCTGCAGCTCCCAACGAGAACTCGTCTGCAGTAAAACGCCAAGCGCAGATTCGCGAGGCTCAGAGGTACCTCGATGCTCCTTGTTTCTGCTTCCTTCGGGTTCTGACCGTAAATCAAGGCAAAAAACCAGACCATCACCTTGGCCAGATGTCGATCAGAGCCGTTATGAAAGCTTTCAGCACGTCAATTCTCCAGACCGTTCCGGCCGAGGGATACCCCGCGTTCCTCAAAGTGATGGCAATACCAATGCTGGATCGCCCGCCCATTTCACGCCCAAGCGCGATGATGACACTATGCCAGGTAAGTAGACAATGCTCTAGTCGTTCACCTTCTTTGGATCGTATGCTCAAGAATGCTCTGCAGCCGCCACGCCTGAGCTAGTCTGCGACTCGGCCTCAAGAGATGGATTGAGCGGTGTCAACATCCACACAAATGGCACCGAGTTCTACGGCAATTCCTCGAATCTGGCCTTCCTCGGTAACTTGTATGCACGAGCCCGTACCCAGGCCGGCAATAGAGGGTCGACCGTCCCTGATCATGAGTATACTCATGCTTTGGTTGAGGGCCATACTGCAGCTTCCGACACGGTGCAAACCAACAAAGATGGATTGAACCAATTGACTCCCAGCCCGACAGCAGACACGCAGTCGGAGGGTGCGCATCCTACGACCAATACAACCCAGCTATCTATTGTGAACTTGCTTTATAATCCAAAGTATCCGAGTCAATCTCCTCTGCAAAGTGATGGGCAAAGTGTAATCGACAGCGGCGGAACCGCGAAGAATGGGGTGAGCTCACAGAGCACAGCTAAGGGATATACAGGTGAGCAAATCAACATCTAAGTATTGGAATGCCCAGTATCTAAGCGGAAAGGTCAGATATAAGCCACGAGCATGATGTCATACCGCTCATCGAGAACCTTTCAGAAGAGGCCCAGATTGAAATCGAGAAAATGTTCATTGGCAGTTACTTTTGCAACAAGCATTATATACACCCCATGCTGTGCAAAGGCGCATTCATGCAACGTTGCGAGCAAGAGGCCTTTGTGATAAGCAGGAGAACTAGCTTGTATCGTGGATCCTCGAAGTTCGCTGGGTTGTACTTCGCTGCGGTCGCGCTGGGTGCGATCAACGCCAGTCCACATGAGACGGCCCTCCTAGACCATTATTGCAACTACAACCCGATCCCAAGGAGAGCCGGGACCACAAGCAGACCATCTGTGTTAGACTTTGCTGATTTCTACTTTGGCCGAGCTAAACGAGCTTTGGGAGATCCGTTCGAGAGCTGCAGCTTGGAGGGAGTGCAGGCGCTTCTACTCCTGGTAAGCTTTTCTCACTCCGATGGAAATCTGACTCCATGCTGACCTTGTCTTTAGAGTGTGTTCTGTCAGAACGCTCTTCGACCGCATAGTTGTTTCATGTATAGCGGAATGGCGGTCCGAACTGCTGTAGCCATCGGGCTGGCATCAGGGATGACGTCCTTGTCCCCAGGTGTTCGCAAAGAAGGAATTCGGACCTGGTGGTAAGTCACCCGTCGTGTCCTTCATAGTGCTCGACTGACAGAATCAGGTGTATTTATTCGCATGAAATGTAGGTGGGGATATCACACTCGAGATTCCAGGGTTACTAAGAAGACGCAGTGAGATGTGTTGCTCCTCTGGTCGTTTAGACAGCATGAAAGATCTGCAATACTATCAAGTTCCTCTGCCAGTGTTGAAGGTAAAACCTGATAAAAAACTCATTCAGGAAGTGTATTGACCATATACTTACAAAGGTGACTCCCGGCCACCAACTTGATGTCGATGCCGAAGACAACCATGTGGCAATGATTCCAGCAATGGTCGCCCTAGCACAAATCATGTCCGAGGCATCACACCTTCTCTACCACTCTCCCAAGCGCTCCATGGGTGAAATGTCACATATTGCCATGGATCTAGACAATAAGCTGCTGGCATGGAAGTCCACATTACCCGAGCTCTTAGATATCGACGCCGCCTCGCTTAATGATACCGAGTGGGCCTTCAAACAGAAACTCGTGCTGAGACTAAGTACGCCTGTCAATCCTGATCAGACGTCATCCTACCTCCACAGAAGCTGATGTACACAGGATACTACAATACCCGAATCCTGATCCACAAGCCTTTCCTCGCCGCCTCAGCCTCCAACACCGAAACCCCAAACATCCTCCAGCACCTGCACGCCTGTCTCGATGCCGCGAGAACCAGCATCAACATGCAGTACGAATCATTTATACACAGGATCTACATTCGTACCTGGTCAGTCCCCGCGTCGTGCCATCGTCCCACACTTTCCAGCTACTAACCAAGTCCTTGGGAAAAGGTGGTACAACACCTCCTACGCACTCTACGGTGCCATGATCCTCCTCCACCTCATCCTCTCGGGATACCCCAGCATCCGCGACGAAGACCTGCTCCTCGACGTGGAGAAGAGTCTCGACATCTTCGAATCGATGAACAACATCGTCGTCGCCCGCCGTTGCGCCGAGATGATCCGCGAGGTCCTCGAAGTTGCACGAGCCTGCGTCGCTCGACGTCGCACCCACTACTACACCCTGTCCACTTCAACCGTGCCACCACCACCACTGCCAATAACCGGCCCAGCGAATCTCGCGAACCCTTCCGCTTCTTCACCTGCACCATTCAGCCTGAGCAACCCACAACAGCAAGCTGCCACAAACCCCGCCATCAGCAGCGCAGCACCCGCGCCGGGCGTCGACAACGATTTCTTTTTCTCGCTGTTCAATCCCGACGCGCAGCCCAGCGATACCCGCGCCGAGATCCTGGCGAACCTGGTGGATCCCACCATCCTCGAGGACTTTGCGTTTGGGAACGGGGCCAGTGATTTTTCGTTCTTTCTGGGAACCTGAACCTGAACCTGAGATTCTGATCACGTTGTCCAGGTTCTTAATGAGTTGAGAGCCGAGAGAGGAGGGAATGCGTGTCTTTAGCCTTGATTTAATATCCACAAGTACCTATACCTATTACTCGGTTATAGACATTGTCGCAAGCCGCGTAGCTAGCACTCCGATTCTAGGCCCGACCCCCGAAGGAGCCCTTATGCCCCCAGCAAAACACTCACAGCGCCCAGGAGCCCGTAGCTTCAGCCGCACAGAGACCCTCCTAGAGCCGAATCCCCCATCATCGGTATACCTGCTGCAAACCAACCAACCCAAACCAAGCTCCAATAGAACATCTCCAGCCCTCCCAGCTCCTGCCCCAAGTCTCAGCGAACACCATCAAGCCCCCAATCCGTAGGGTCTCACCCCCCACAATCAATCCAGCAGCACCACGTCCGGAACAAAAGAACTGTATCAGATACAGAAATAAAGCAGGCTAAGGTAGAACAGATATATCTAGGCTGTACCAGTTCTGAGCCTAAGTCTATTTATAGCTGATACAGTAGTAGGAGTAGTAGTAGTAGTAGTAGTAGGAGGAGTAGTAGTAGTAGTAGTAGTAGTAGTAGTTTAATTAATCTAAATATAAGATATAAGACAGCAGCTTGCTGGACCCCAACCCAACCCCGGCCCTAGTATGCCAGAGGAGAAGCAGAGTAAAAGTGACAGGTCACCCGAAGAGCAAAGCACCATTACGCCAAGCCAGTCAGTGATCGGTGAGAGGAGAATGACTAGGATGACCTCCCCAGGATCTACTTGTCAATAAGAAGTACCTCTTGTACAATGCACAGATATTAATCATGTTTGATCGATTCACACTATCTATCCGATTGCCATCCAGTCTATGTTCATCCCATATCCTTCATGTAGGGGGGAAATAAAGAAACCATATGTACAAGTATAATGCGAGTGAGATGCAGAGAATCATCCGCCCGTCCATCTAGGGAATTAGTTCGTAACCCAGCAGCATTGCCGTCATCAAGACACAAAGTGGAAAAAGCAAGAGGTATCATAGAAACGAGACCCCCCTCCTAGCAAGAAGACAAAACGCCAGAACCAAAAGAGACATGCAAATTCATCAGGGCATCACAAAGAGTTGGGGAAAGCAGACAGAAAACACTGCTGGTAGAGCCAGGGGTATCGCGAATCTCCTTTTAGGGGGGAACATGGAAAAAGAGAAAGGTATGAGAAGGAAAGGGAAGTAGATGGCTAGAGAGGTGGGATAGAAGAGTCTTGCAGGCTCTCATCACTGATAGAGGTTGCTGGAGATGCCAGTCCCGAGATGACTGAGGAGGTGCCACCCAGACCACTGTCCGGGGCCTCCAAGATCGAGTCCTCCATGGCGCCCATGCGCGGAGGATTGATCGTCGTGGGTTTGGCAGCGCTGGTCATCAATTCATCGATGCCAGGTTTTTCAGGAACGTAATGATCCAGATTGTTCGCGTTGTCCAGACTCTCCAACGCAAACTCCAAGAACTCAGCATCCTTCTTGCTGACGCTCAGCGTCCAGCGGTATTCGCAGAGTCGCAGCCGATAGAATTCGGCTTCTTCCTTGGTTGGGGCGGAGATGCGAAGGAGGACCCCGAAGGAGCCGATCAGAGCAAAATTGGTCCGTGCCGTCGCCGGCCAGAAGGACCGCAAGTGGGAAGGCCGGAGTCGGTTGACAAAGTCCATTGCGGAGATCAATCGCGTCTTGGCGGCGGAGCGACAGATGTGGGACAAGTAGGCGTCGGCGTTCTCCGGCGCCAGCGACCGCACAATGCAGCGGTGTAGGGTGATCTCC
The DNA here is from genome assembly GCF_003184785.1 of Aspergillus japonicus CBS 114.51. Taxonomy (NCBI): domain Eukaryota; kingdom Fungi; phylum Ascomycota; class Eurotiomycetes; order Eurotiales; family Aspergillaceae; genus Aspergillus; species Aspergillus japonicus. The sequence continues at coordinate 186,385 of NW_020291649.1, read as the reverse complement.
GTTGCGAAGTAGGCTAGGTGCAAGGCACCGTTGCGAGCGTTGTCCTCAGTGACGACCTCGAACAAATCGCCGCCCGAGTCCATCTTTAACTCCGACGGCAGGCGGCCAAACCATTCTTTTAACCGAATCTGGGCCGGCTTGGCACGCTCGAGAATCATCCGCGTCCGATTGTTTCCCGCCGCCTTAAATTCCTCAATCGCCTGTAAAGTGTAGAAACGATCCAAGATATCGGAGAGAATGGTGGTCAGAGCCACCATGTGACAGAAGGATAGCGGGCCGTGGCCGACGGGCGCATCGTCGTGTTGTGCTGAGGCAGCGAAAGCGTCGGTGAAATCCTGCTCCACCAAGTCCTGGACCATCCAATTGGAGGCGAAGATGTGAGACGGCCGTCCATGCACAAGCGCGGACCACTTATCCTGCATGTATAGGGCCCATGCCAAGCGTTTTCGGAGCCCTTTCTCCCATGTGTCCATGCGCCAATTAGAGCAGTCCTGGTGCAGGCCAAGCTCAAAGCCGGCCGTGACCAGCTGCGCAGTCAACGCGGCTGTGGCTAGGTTTGACCTCTGCATAAGAAGCAGTCCCGCCTGGATCGTAGAAATGGAGGCATAGGGGAGCGACTCCACCAAGAGCCGAAGGGCCGTGCTCTCCAAGCGACCGGCATCGGGACGCCGGATGGTCTGAGACGCGGGGCCAACATCGACGAACTTCAAAGCGAGGACATAGACAGCAGAGAGAAGCAGTGGTGACAGACCACTCCGGGCCCGATAGGACTGTCGGAAACTGTCTTCGAGAAGAACGGGGAAGGTGGGATGGACATGTTCGAAATACTTCTCCACTAAGGTGGAGCCATAGGGAGCGACCAGGCTCTCGATGGCGTCCAGGGAAGCAGTGTGCGGTGAGTCCGCGGGCGATCGAGTGCTGACCACCCGCATGAAGGTGCCGTCGTCACTAAACTTCCGCACACGGGAGGTAGCCACGAACCCTTCTTGGTTCTGATCCAAGGGCAAGAACTCCAGGAGGGCAGGCTCTAGGTCGGTGGTGAGGCCGATATGTTGGGTGGAATGTTGCCAGAACGACGAGGAGGCAGTGGGCGATTGATGATTAGGTTGGTGGTGAGGGAGGGTGTGATTCAAGGGTGGGCGGACCGGGTCGGATTTGGCCAGCACTGGGGGAAGGGTAGATAACCTGGCGGCGGGGATGTTGATTAGCTGAAAGTCCTACTATATCTCGAGTCCAAGTCCGAGATCGGCCGTGCCCGGTGAAATCATACCTCTTAGGCGATCCCAGCTCCTCGGATTCGGTCTCGTCCAGTTTCCGCTTCTTCGCCTGCAACTCGGCCGTGCCGGGGCGACTGGCCACCGCCAGAGTGAAGGTACAGTCCTGCCGATGAAAGTCGCACGAATAACACTTGTTCACCATTTCGTTCATAGCACACCGGCTCTTTCTGCGCACGCATGCGTCACAACTCGACCCATCCCGACCTGGCGCGGTGACACGAGGGAGCGTTCCCACCGAAGATACAGGCGAGTGTGGCGTGGATAGAGAACCGGGCTGGGGGGTAGGTGGTGGTTGTTGGACTTGGGAGGGCTGCTGGATCCGGGGACGAAGTAGTTGGTGGTCCGAGGAAGGGGAGTGTTGGAAAGAAGCTGCTGAAGGGCCTGTTGGGCCAGTCGTCGAGGACGACTGCAGGGTGATAACAGCAGCCATTCAGGAAGGCAGGAATGGACAGGTCGAGCGCCAGGTAGTTGATAGGGCGATAGGCCAGGCCACGGAGATAGGTCCGGGGGAATACGGGGAGAAACAGGACAGGGGGAGGAGTGGGAGGTGAGAGATAGGCGATAGATCGTGTGCCAATCTCACGAATCGTTGATCGCAGATAGGCAGTAATAATGAGAATACAAATGATAATAAGACTGCACGATAGCGACTCGGGGTCACGTAAATGGCACCGGGGCGACCCGGAACGTCCGCCGTCACAGGGCTCCGCAATCTCAGGGACGGAAGATCAATCTAGAGGGACGGCTGACTCGTAGTCAGGCCGGAGTCCCTGTATGATGTCTGATCCCCGAACAGGGGGGATTATCTGGGGGGGGAATAATGCTGATGCCGTGGTGGTTGGCAGTGAGAGTTGGCCTGGAGGGAGTCGGTATTCCTGCCTCTGGGGAGGGCGGCGGGCGATAGTTCCAACGCACCGACCAATAGCTGCCGGGGCTTGATGGGGGGGCCAAGTACGAACCGCAGCGGAGAAGCTTATCAGGGAAAATAGCCGGACGACCAAGCAACGGGGTTCAATTGGTGTCGTCGGGTTAGAGGAGGGGCGTGGTAGAATAGAAAAGATAAAAGAAGGGGGTAGGAAAGTAAGAGAGAGGTTGGAGGAGAGCGTGGGAGGAAGGGAGAGAGAGAGAAGAGAGAAGAGAGTGTGAGTGTTGAGTTACAACACTGATTGATCACTTCAGGCAAGAGCAGCGGAACCGGAGCAGCTCAATCGGGAAGGCGCGAGGGAGTGCCAGTGCCAGTGCCAGTGCCTGAGGAACAACAAAATAATAATAATATTCTTGGAATGATGGTGACGACAGTGACGAGGTTGATGATAATCGAATTCGATAATCAATCATAGATAATCAGGATAGACTGATGAGCTGAGAATAGATAGTAGTAGTGTAGTGTAGTGTAGTGTAGTGTAGTCAGTCAATCAATCAATCACACTGTTCCTGTTTCGGATTCCCAGAGACTTGGATAGGATACCTAGTAGTATATAACTATAGCATCCACCAGGAATCCGGTTTCGTTCTTTTCTTCTGTTCTTTCTTCTCCTGCTTAACTTGCAAAACTGCAAACCAAAAAGAAAAAGAAGAAGAAGGGCAACTTCCCAAGTGATTCCCTCCCTTCCCCCCCCTTCCCCAGCCCTGGGGACTCATAATAATATACTGGCGATGACCGAATGACTCTACGCCGCAATCGCGGTAGTCATCAGGATCAATAAGAGAATCTCCGGATGAAGCGATCGATCAGCGAGGAGGGATCCGACTCTCTCCATCGAGAGCATTTCCCACACGTAACAGCAAGTTGTTCGCCGCCAGTTCCTGCGCCCTTCGACTGCTGGAAGCGATAAGCCGGGCGGGCGTGATTGGATCTGGTGGTCTGGGGGGCAACCGAGGGGACTTGGTATTACGTACTGGAATCCTCTTCCCCCCGTGGAGTTTCGAAAGTGTGGTTGACCGTTTCACGGCTTCTGGCTAAATACCTACTAAGGTAGGTTTAATTACATTGAGGTGACTGGAATGATGATGATCAGGATGGCGCAGTGGTTGAATCTGGGCTGGGGCAATTGCTTCGCTTTGCTTCATTCAGAATACAAGATCCGATCTGCTTCCCTCCGACACACTAAGCACTTAAGCATGAGAGACATGCCGATTGTACTGAGATGCTGAGATGGGATTGGGACGGAGAATGAGCCGGGGAAAGAGGAGCGTCGACTGTGACTGGTGCGCCTCTCGGGAAACCTGCATTACTCAGCAGAGCCTCCAATCACATCATCCCGATAACGCTATTGAGACACCAATCAAACAGGCAGTAATGAGCCCAAAGAGGGATAGCGGCAAACCGGCAACGGGGATCGGCCCTGCAGCGGCGGCTTTTCTTTCCCCACAGCCTCGCCGGCCAGACTTGGAACTGCAATGGCCAATTGAACCGAATTGAAGGTACCTTAACTTAAACTTGAAGTCATACACAGTTGAGAGAGCAATGCATCTCGCCAGCGGATGATTGGTGGGCGACCGCCTCCTTGGGCAGCTCTGCCGCCAGTCCTTAATAATGAAAATGCAGGCCGGAGGAGAGCTGTCCGAGAACTTACCTCAATCCATCAGTCACATTTAGAAAGAAGAGACCACCACTACCACCAACTCTAACATCCCCTTCGTACTTATACTTTGACACACAGACTCCGTGGCTGAGGATCGGATCTCATCTTTTTCCCCAGCAGAGCAGGGGGCATCTCGCACGGTCGTTGTGTTGGATTGTGTCTGTGTTGGACCACCCTTATCGCTTTGCTTTGTTCCGGGGAACAAGAATCAGACAATTGCCCATACCTCCTAGTAATACGAAGTATGCGTATACGGTACTTGCTAACTGAGAACTTGGGGTCTAGTTCCCTCTCTAGTTCCCCGGAGTTGCGACACATGCCCCGGTTCCAATTCTCATTACTTAATGACCAGGAGGATGACTCAATTTCTCGTCCGAGTTAATAGCCCAAGTTTTAGGATTGCCTCGTCCCGATGCCTGGCTGATACCTACAGGTCAATGATTATCTCATGAGCTTGAACCGACTATATCACGCCTCTTATTGGCTTGGTGTGACATCCGGCGATTTGATTGACTTTCCGAACGATGCGATCGCCTTTAAGAGATTTTTGGGGTCATCATGGATACTAGAGTACATCACATCTACTATATACACAGTACGAGTCTTGACCTAGTAGTAGTCTACACTTTCTGCCCATCCCATGACGACATGATTCCCTTGCCATAAACAAATTGACCAACACATCAACAACAAGACAAGAAACAAAAAAAAAAAAAAAAAAAAAAAAAAACAACACCAGAACTCCATGCTAGAATTTCCTGTCCCCCTCCCAAACCTTCAAGCCAAACCCCCGAAGCAGATAACAGCCACCTCACCTCTACTCCGTGAAATTCCGCAACTTAGTCAACTCATCCAACAGCTCCTGCAAATCCGCATCCGAGATCTTATGCTGCAGACTGGGGATGAGCGATTTCGCTTCCTCCGCATTATCGCAGCACAGACTGCCTGCAGGCCGGAACGTTAGTTCTGCCTTGAGCTTCCCCCCAGACGGGTCTTGTTCCTCGAGGGAATTATTCCCCAAGGGAAGGAAACACAGATGAAGAAAAAAGGGAACGAACCAAGCTGCGACCGCTCAAACATCTCCAACTCCGTATGCGAGTTCAACAACCGCTCGACCGCCTTGATGTTCTCCTCGTCCTTGAACCGCGCAAACACCTCCAGGTAGTCCAGGGTTTTCGTGAGGTTTCTGGGTTGGAGATTATCAGCCTGAAACTTTCTTTAAATGGTATATGTCTCATCCCTCCATCCCCAATGATAACTCTCAAACTCCTCGAGCCTGAACCCCCCTCCCCCCCTTCCCAAATCCCAACCCAGCCAAGATATTACCCCCAAAGAAAACCCCCCAGAACAAAAGAATACTCACTCAGGCTCCTCATACTTCTTCCCCCCGCGCCGCTTATTCTCCAACACCTTGTTGATCACCAGCCGCGCCTCGGACAGCGACAGCGTATGGGTGTTCTGGTCCGCGCCGAGGCGCAGCGTCGACGCCGCCTCGAGTTCGCCCTGCGGGAGGGTGCGCTTGCGGTGCGTGGGGGCGGGGAGTTGGAAGTTCATGTTGTGCCTGCGGTGCCCGTTGCTTTCGTCTTGTTCGTTCGTTCGTTCGTAGCTGCGGTTCGGGGTTCGTAGCTTGTGCTTGAATCAATGGGCTCTGATGGAGTCGGGGATTTATATTCGGTGAGGGGTTGGTTGGACGCGGAGGTGCCGAGTTTGTTTTCGGACGGACAAAGCCCAGGTGAGAGAGAACTGGGAGAGGAGAGAGCGGTGAAGGTAAGGTCGACCAGCTTGCGGTGGGCGGAGTGAGTGGGGGAGGGCGGTGAGGGGTGGTTTTTTTTGGGTACGTATCATTATCTTTTATCACGACATCATTATCGACCACCTACCAGGTGAGATAGGAAGAGTATTAGGTATACGTATAATATACATTTTCTTTTGTTTTTGCTTGAAATATTTGTAGACAATGTTTGCAAGGCTAAGATTCATAATCTGGGCACCATGTAAAGGAACGATGTGTAGGGTATCATTTTTAGAAATTGCACTGGGGTTTCTGGTAACTTCTTTCTACACTCTCTAATCAAATTGAATAACGCCCTTTATACATGTAGGCTATGCAATATACCACGACAAATATGTGTTCAGTTGTAAAACAGAATGTCCGTCGGATCCATCCTTTATGCAACCTTCTTGAAGGCCACCTCCTCCGGCAGGCGGAAGCTGGCACAGAACATCTGCTTGTTGGGACTCACCAGCCGCACGTTGTGGATGGCCAGCTCCAGCTCCTGCCGGCCGCTGCCCCCGACGCGGTCCTCCGTCGTGATCTCGAACCCGATGCGCTCCGAGATGCGCTGGCAGATGTCCACATGGTCGTCGTGCTCGTCCTCGGAATGGCCCGAGAAGCAGTACACGTGCACCTTGGGCAGCGGCTGCGCCGTGTGCGGCGCGAACCGCGCCTCCTCGCCGGCGTACACCCCGACAAAGGCGTCCAGGAACTCGATCGCGTTGCCGGGTAGGTTCATCACGTAGTGCTGGAAGACGGTGGGGCGGTGGAACACCTCCGGCGGCGGGGCGGTGTCCTTCTGGCTGCGGCGGACCTTGGGCTCGATCGTCACGGTGAGCGGGGAGGCGAGGAGCCGGCGGGCCGAGGACCGGATGAAGTCGCGCCCGTCCAGGTTGTGCGGCGTCACGAACTTGTCGACCTTGTTGCGCTGGATCGCGTCCTGCATGACCTCGTAGCCGTGCGGGTTGAGGTCGTTGGCCCAGACGAAGATCTTCTTCTTGCCCGCCGGCACGGCGAAGGGCCCCACGCCCGCCATCACGTCGCACACCATCTCCCCAGGCCGGAACTTGTCCACCAGCCGCCGGTGCTCCGTCTCCAGCCGGCTGTTCCAGTACACCCGCGAGTAGTCGAACCGGAACTCGCAGTTCTGTTCGTGTTGGATGACGTTCAGGTCGTTCACGCCCCCGAGCAGCTCGAAGGGGAAGGTGCGGAATTGGCTGTGCGAGCCCACGTCGTCGGTCTTGCGGATCACCGTCTTCACGGTGGGGTTCTTGTCCAAGAGAATCTCGGCGATGATCTGTTTGTAGGGAAGGTATTGTTCGCGGAGGTTGAGGTGGGCTGGTTTGGGTGGAATGGTCAGTTACGGCCTGGCTGGCGGTGGGAGACAATACGTACAGACGTGCCCGACTTGGGTGAAGCCCTGGGGGATCTCGTCGCACAGCTCTTCGGGGAGAATGGACGCCATGAGATCGGCTGGGAGGATATTAGTCCACGGAAATTGCACATCGGGGTAGAATCGTAACGAACCATAGGACCAATAATCATAGTCAATCGTCAAATCGTAAGGGCCAACGCTCACCATGCCCTTCTCAACTAAGTCGGAGATGGTAGGAGACCAGGTCGCCGTATCTAAGCCTTCCATCAGCTCGCTGCTCTACATCAAAGAGAAAATAGACCGACCGTCATGCTTGATCTCCTCGCGCAGCAACAAGCATTTGCGCACGACATCATCCTGCTTGATATCCCGAAGCGTAGCCATCCTGGGCAGCGCCAACAAGTCGCGCTTCTTGTGCAGTGCTTGTCGCACAGTCGCAATATCCGAGGTCTTGAAGATCGTGGCAGCAGAGACCGGCACCGTTCGCTTGAAGAACGACCGGTCCAGCACGCGCATGGTGCGATTCACGGGGGGCCGAAACATGGCGGGGATGTCGCTGCGGTCCGGCTTGGTCTCGGAGTCAGTTTCCTTGGACATCGGAGTCGAGGGGGATTGATGCTGCGATTTGATGCGCTTCGGAGGTCTGCTGGACATTGATCATGCACGGATCGACTGGTCGTGGGGTATTCGCGTGGTCGGAGGCTGTCTAGGCGTGACTTTTTTTCGATTCCAATCATGGAGTCAAGACTGTGGAGGCCCGCTTATCAGCACGTGATGGGGATAAGATCTATATGCCTCACAATCACATGATGCAGTCCTCAATCGATCGTGGTGAACTCAATAGGATATAGTCGTGTCAATCATGAATGGGAACATTTGCTCATCAGGCCAATAATAGATACAGTAGTCAAATCACCGTCCGCACAGCAGACTAAGGGAAACAGTATGGCCCGCGCAGAGCTATAGCGTAGCACCGAGCAAGAACGAGCACGGACGACTAAGTAAAATAGTAAAAGAAAATACATCGAAACATGGTATCATATATCCCTGCAAAGGCAAAAAAAGCGTTGCCCTATCTTCGCCCCTCCAACGTCGCAAGTCGTGCATTCAACTGCTCAATCTGCTCATCTTTCTTCTTCAACGCCACGCGCGAGATGTCTCGTCCCCGGATAATCCCCTTCATCTTCAGATCATATTTATCCAGAAGGGTCACAAGCTCCTCCTGCGCCCGCTTGGGTAGAGCTAATCGATGATTCTCCAAGATCCGGACAGCCTGCGAAGCCAGCTGCGATGCGTCCAGCGGCGTCTCATCTCCCCCAGCCATCGCATCTCGGAACCGAGCCGGAGTCGGGGACATCGAAATCTCCATGGATGAGGGCGGCGCCACGGTCGCCGTCGACGAGAAGGATGGGATGCGATCGGTACGCGGGCGGGGTGTGATTTGCGCAAATGAGGCGGTCGAGGTAGGACGGCCGAGTCTAAGTTCGTGATCGTCTTCCGCATCCGACCACTTTCGCTTCGCCGGGGATGTCAAGGACGGCGGCTGGGGAGCGCGAGGAGCGGGACCCTGGTGAGCCTTTGGAGGTCCGAAGTTAGGCTGGCGGATGGGCTTCACGTCCAACAGTTTGCCTACTTCGGCCCCAACCTCGTCGTCCCACTCGAATTCATCGATGTCTTCTGACATCATGCGCGCCTTGGCGCTTCGGGAGAACATGTCGTTGAGCTGCTGCTGCTGCTGCTGCCCGCCGCCCGTTGCGGGGCTGTGGCGATGGATGCGCGGCTCTGTCTGTGGGGTAAGGAGCCCGTGGAAGACTCGGGGTCTCTTGGTCGGAGTAGTCTGTGTCGTTGCGGGGTTTGGCTCGGATCGAGAATTGGAGAGGACGGTGGCTTTCTCGCGCAGCTCGGCGTCGCTGGCCCAGAGGAAGAAGTCGCATTTCTGGGATTGGCATGTGTAAACTGCGGAGAAGCAGAAGAGAAGGAGGGGCAGCGCCCGCGATTAGTCGCTCAGTCCATCGCATTCCCGGGTAGTCAGAGAAAAGGAAAGACGCGTAGCATACAGTATCTACCATGGTTTGTCCCGTGATTCTTGACTTGGAACTTGTTCGCAGGCTTCCGATCAGGACAATTGCAGTGCCACATCCCCTCCACAAAAAGCCCTTTCAGGCGAATAGCCTTGCGAGGCGACGGGGAAATCATGGCTAGGATGCAACAAGAAGTGGATTGGGTCAGGTGTTAGGTGAGTAGATGCAGACATATAAGTACGCCAGAGAGGATGAGAGGAAGATAACTTCTGTATAGTGGCCCCTGTCAAAGATTGTCGCCATGGAAACTGAAGTCTCGGATAACTGATTTGGTTCACGGATTGATTCACTGATCCGCCGGCCCGCTTCCCACTTTATTCCAACCGCCTTTTTCTTCTGAACCCAGTGCTCTTCCATAGAATTCTTCATGTAATTATGGATTTATACTAAGATTACTATAGCTTTGTGAAGACACAGTATCAAGCTAGTCTTGACCCATGTGAGAACTTCCCTACCTACTCCACCCGATATGTAACCCATGCCCGAATGCCAACAACCAGAACTATATAAACGCTGTGTATGAGTGATCTAGAGACTCTAGGGTATCTTAACAATGCATGTGCATCTAATCCGCAAGCACCTGTCGCAACATAACACCAAACGAATCTGATAGTTTGAGTATCTCCTGGATCTCCGGCTTGACAGGCTCACCCGCCGTACGCCGGAGCTGATCCTGTTTCTTGACCCGACGTCTCCGCTCGGCCGTGATGGGATCGAGATCATCCTCGTCATCCAACTCATCGGACGCGTCAGACTCTTCGTCCGAAATGGCAAGATCCTCGAGATCAGCCTAGAAGGAGCAGTTGTTAGCAAATACCCCACTTGCCTCGACAACTGACACAAGAATTCACATACCTCATCCAAACCAAAGTCACTGCTCCTGAAGGTCGTGCTACCAGGAATGATCTCATTGCCAGTCCCCTCGGCTGCCATCTTCTGTCTGGTCTTGTTGAGGTGCCACCGTTTCCGATCGGCATGCCATTTGATAAGAGCGTTGATCTCATCCAATGCCTTGTCTTTGTCGATCTGGCCCACATCCTTTGCTCCTGTGAGTAGGGCATTCATGTCCAGCTTGCCACCACGTGGTCCTTTGCGCAAGAATTCGAGAATGTCTTCGATCCATGCCATCAGAGATCCGAACAGACCGTTGTCGTGCAAGTGCACCTCATGCACAAACTTGTAGAAGCTGCTTTGGTGGCGCTCACAAAGATCGATGAAGGCCTGAACAGTCTGGTTGGGGTCGGCAGACACATCCTGTCGATGGCACTTTTCGATCACGGCGATGGCGTCATCCGCGAAGCGTGCAAAGTCCGTGATACTGTTGTAGACATTGGCCGACTTGTAGACCCTCACGAGCGGCTCGTAGAAAATTGTGAAGAGGTCGCGGAAGAGCTGCAGAGTAACCGGCTCCTCTACGATGCTGAGCATCATAGTCTTGTCCCGCTGGCGGGTGTAGAGTTTGAGTAGCTGCTTGAGATTGGCAAACCAATGAGCGCCTTCTCGCATTTCCGCATCAACACTCTCGACAGCCTGATTCCAGGCCACGTATGCATTGAACACCTTACCAAACTGTTCTGGGGTCAATTCAGGAGAGATAAGCTCCGTCTTGAGAATTGCCACAATGATGTCAACATCCTCAGCAGTGGCTTCGGCGCGGATCTCATTCTTCAATTCTTCGTCGGCGTCGGTGAATGCCTTCAGCTTTTTGCAAAGGACAGGATCTTCAACCGTCGCGGCCAGCGCATCGATTGACTTCTGGAAGGCTCTGATCCCGTCGTTCAAAGTCATAGAGAATATGCGTTGGAGTAGTGACCGGGAGCCAAAAGGTTGAGCCAGGAAGAGGTCCAATACCCCTGACATCACAGCTGCCGGGTTAGCAATGCGAATCACGTTTTTCAGCAGACTGTAAGGGACAAGAGAGTGGATCCTCTTGGCCTGAGCGAAAAGTTCAGGAGAATTATCTTCGGCCAGGAAAAGATGATAGAGCGTGGCGGCAACTTCAATGCGTAGCCATTCGGCGAATTTCTGGTATTGTGGGCTCAAATCCTCCACTGTCGGCTTCTCTTTGATTTCAGCAAAGAGTCTCGTCAATCCATCTGGAGTTGATCAGTAAAGTAGCACTTGAGCAGGATACAGTCGAAACTTACTACTCTCGACAATATCCCGGCGGAAATTCTCCATGTAGGCATCCAACTCAGCCGCGCGCGCTCTCGCGATCTCATAAAACCGCTTCTGCTCCTCAATCCGCACAGCATCTACCTCTTTGCGCTTCTGCATGTCCATTTTCTCCTCTTCATTCAGAGTAATCGGGTTGGTAGTCAAGAAGTCCTCAAGAGCTTTGGTGTCCGCCACCCGCTTGTTCTGCAGCAAAGTACGGAGAAACGCTCGAAGGGAGACTCGCTGTTCCTCTCTGTAGAGCACCGTATCCCGAGGCGCGTCTCCCGAAGCCCTGGGCGACCTGAGTGACCGCATGGAAGACCGTGACAGTGAACGAGTATGGTGGTTGCCGGGCGCCAGGTTGCGAGATGAGTAGCCGTCGTCTATTGCGCTCGTGTCTTGAGTGGAAACCGACGAAATTGATGAGGCTTCGTCGTCGGCGGAGCCAAATATGCTGGATGTCAATGAAGACTTGTTCTTGCGTGGCAGTGGGGGGAGTGGCTTTCCGGGAAACTCAGTGCGCAACCGTTTGTGAAGCCTAGAGAAATCGCCATATCGACGAGCCACGAAGGTATCCTGCTTCCCATCTCGGCGCACCCGAATAATGAATTCCTAACCAGACGTGTTAAAAATGTTCTTCAGTTGCCCGAAGATTGTTCTGAACGTACTGCATGTTGATGATATCGCACGGTCCGTCTAATCGATGTAACCCGGACCGCAGCCACATTGATGTCCCATCCGTGAATGGAGTTTCCTTCGGGCATATTGACCAACAAACCCTTTTCGTTGGCCCCGCGATCCACGACTTCCATCTCGGAAAACTGAATGCGTTCTTCATAGCCCGAAGCAGTAGGAATTCCAGAGACCATCATCAGCTCGACCAGCTTTTCGCATTTGCGCGCCAGCTTTCTGCGCTTCGTCTCTTCTAGGCGATCCTCCGACGAAGACACATGTTTCTTTGCGAACGACTCGAGAAACTAGAACCTTGCGATTAGCGCTTTGTACGATAGGGTAGATGCTCAATGGTCCAGAATATACGCACCACTTGAAGCTTATCTTGCCAGAATTCCTTCTCGCGAGCCTTGTCCAGGAAGGGGAAGTTGCGCACGTGGTGCACGAAGATATATCGGAGGATGGGCAGTTCGGAATCAACTGGGGCGACTTCACCGAATTCCGACTTGAAGGGGGCACCGAAGCGTTGCAGGGCTGTAGGGGAGTTCAATTCGGCGATCTCGCTCTGGACTTGTCGGGCGATGAGTTCGCGCTTGAGGTCTGCGACCGTCAGCAATCATGTCCGCAGGGTGCTGGGGCAGGTACTGACAATGTTCTTGCTTCCCGGTCAGGATCTGGCTGGTGGTTGTATTAATCGTTGTGGAGGGTGCGTCGGTCGCGAGGCCGACCGACTGGGTTCCGTTGGGAAGAAGAGGGGCGGAGGAGTTCGTTGCGGCCATCGTGGGCGACAGTCCAGTTGAATCACTGTCACCAAGAAACAATAATGGGCCGACTTGGTATCGTGAAGAGATCAGGGCCAGGATTATATGTAAGAATAGCTTCGAAAACTTCTAGAAGGTGGAAAAAAACAGTGGAAAGCGTCTGCCTAATTGCCAAGGTCCCGTGGGGTGTGTGACGTCTGCTGAGGGCGGGCGCTGGGGCGGTGCGAGAGCGGAAAAGGAGCTTTCTATTGAACTCGGTCAGGCTGTGCAAAGGGAGGATGAGGAGCTATTAGACGAAGCGAAAGATGTCTAGAATGCAGAGGATGGCGAGGGGGAGAGAAGGGGAGAAGGGGAGGTGGGGAGTGGAAAGATGATGAAGAGGAGAAGAAGTGGTGAGACAGAAAGAGAGTGACGAGTGACGGAGAGGGGAAATCGGGCGGAGGAGAAAATAAAGACCGCAGGATCAGCAGCAATTGGCTTGACTGCAGGGGGGTGAGTGGTTGAGTGGTTGACGCGTGTCTCAGTAATTTACTGCCTGTAAGTCACCAAGACTTCCAGGCTCAGCCCTGTAGCCCCGCCATTCCACCCACTGTGGGTTTTAGCATGAAACTATGAGATCATCTACCTTCCTCAAACAATGCACTTGTTCCTTTCTCACCACACATCTTATAACCTTTTTTCGGGTCCATCTTTCAATCTCTTGTCCAGTATCACCCCAGATATGATGATCCTTGGGACGACCGCAGTAAGCAAACAGCCACCCAAGCCTCAAGGCCTATATTTAGAAATCCGATTTCTGGTTTTGATATCATCTTTTGATATCATCCCCGCAGTTTGCTTCTCACCTGCTAGCTTTGGCACCGAGAATTTTGAATACAGCAAAATCCATGGATTCTGATCGAGGTTGAACTTACCCTCCGTGGCCACGGATTTTACAGGTCTCTGCGCTGCACTGGTGGAAGCAATGTGCAGATCGGGCTGTAATTTGGTATAATATGCTGTACATCATATTATACATAAAATGTACGGAGTATAGAAGGAACGTCGCTTAAAGTGCAGACTGCATCTACATTATAGGCTTTCTACAAGGCTCTGTTCAGATGTGGCTGCTTCTGAAGTTCGAAGAGTTGGGAGGATATATTGGAGATGGACATTGCAGTGCTGGTTGCATCTTCTGGTCACCTAGTGTCCGATGATCCTATACATACAGCATCGGAAAAGTTCATGCACGGGTCCATGGATACTAGGCTTTCTTTTGCTCGAAAACAATGCTACTGTTACTGCTCAAGTGCAACTGTTGCAACACAGGGCGCGATGCCCTAGCCGTTGATGCTCCTACACGGAACACACTTCCGGTATGACGATAGTATAGAGTCAGATTCGCTCAGGGGGGTGTACTGCTCTTCGCTTTCCCGGGCTCCCTTCGAATTCTCTTCTCTCCTACAACTCCCTTGATTCTCTTCAAGCCTCACTAAAACCCTCCGAGTCGAGCCGGTCTTCATACAGATCTTGAGAGTCGAGCAAAACAAAAACCACCATAAACACCACCGAGTTGAGCGCAACCAAAAACCCACAAGAACCACCGAGTTGAGCCAAAGCAAAAAACCACTAAAACCACTGAGTCGAGCGAATCTCCAAGCTCCTCCAAATAATCAACCTCCTCAAATCCCCAAGCTCCTCTCACGCTCCTCAACCCTCCTCTAAAAAAAACCCCCACTCCTCCAAAATGAATCGCAAGAATCTCAAAGCTTTTGCATCAAAGCTCCAATCACGAAGCGTCGTGTTCATCGCTTCAGCCATGGCCCACCATTATCCACCAGCCAAAATGGCCTATACTCTTCCATCTCGATCAGGGAAGGTCGAACAAAATACCAACAACAACAACAACAACAACAACAACAACAACAAGAACGGGCAAACGGCAACAGCCCTAGCAAGCTCAGCCTCAACCCGCCTAACCCGCCCAAAAGACCTCTACAGCCAGCCCAACAACTACGCAAAGCTCGTCCTGGATGCATTCTGCAGCGGCAAGCCCGTGTCCTGCGTCTGCCTGCCGATGAAAGGCGACCGGCTGCGCGCGCACCTCCAGGGGCCATACCCGACCACCCACGGAACCCAGTTCCGGGCCGACGACATCGAGTACGTCATCCACCTGCTCGAGGGCATGAGCCGGTGCGAGACCTGCCTCCGCGAGCTGCCAAGCATGGCGCAGCTGCATGGGCTCAGCACCGAGACGATCGAGCGATCCCGGCTGTTCTACCAGTCGCTGCATCAGGCATTTGTGGGGAGTGCAGAACTCCAGATCGACATGTACTACTGCTCGTTCGCGGTGGAGCAGATGGAGCGGATGGCGGCGAGCATCGGGCGGATTATTGCGGCGGCCAGTGCGAAGCCGCGGTTTGATCGGGATGCCTGGTATGTGGTGTTGAACCAGGCGGAGCGGCTGATGAAGGCGGCTACGACGTTGCAGGAGAGGGTGGAGCAGGCTGCTCGGTTCTGAAGGGGTGCCTGGAAGGCGGAACGTCCCGATGGCGACACGTGAAGGAGGGACGGTGTCGATGTGACAACATTCTTACAACGTTGAATGGGGAATGAGCTATACGATACAAAGCCTTACGCCAAACATCCGTACGGCAAACAAGCTTCGACAAAGACTTTACAATATACATCGTTGCGACAGATAGCACTCATACGACAGATAGCCTCTATGGCAAAACATCCATACGACAGAGGACCCAAACAAACGGCAAACCTGATTATGGAGGGACGATCCAAAAGAGGATCACCTAGATGAGACACGCGGAGGCATTGACGATGGTTTTGGGGGAACGCTGTCTGAAGGACAATCATGTGTATCAAACTTATGTATAAAGCCAGCCTTACAGCGGCAGTCAGCGGAACAAGAGATCAGAAAACGCAACAAAAACTCCATTGAACTCAAAACTATCTAAGCCTATTCCAATACAAACAGACCCCATACCACCAGATAACCCATGGCCGTAGACAAACAAGAAACGCCGGCCAGCCGGAATCCACCAATCGATTCATACATGTAGAGTCATGCAAACGGTATGTTGGATATCACCCTTGGACTGCAGCCATCGTAGATCGTGATACCGTTGCAAGACCGCGAACCCTACTCAGTAGGTTCATTCATTCAAGCCCGGAAAGGGAAAGCGCTGCGGACCGAAGCGGAGGAACTGGGGGCGGCAGCGGAGACTTCGGGGGAGCCGGGGAAGGGAGCAACGGGAGTGCCAGTAGGCTGCGGAGCGGCGCCAGAAGGCTGAACGGAGCTGCTGCCAGTGACGGACTCAGTCAAGTTCTGAACTGACTTGGAGGTGTCGCCAAGGGGCTCAATGACACCGCCGCTGGAAGGCTGCACAGGGATACCGGTGGGCTTGGGAAGACTGCTGCTGCTGGGCTGGGTGGCATTGGTAGAGGCGGATCCACCGGTGGGCACGGCCTCGGGCTGCTTGTCGTCACGCTTAGAGATACCCAGGTCGGACAGGATACCGGTGACTGCAGTGGGGATCGGGAGGCCGGAGGGAATGATGCCGGAGGGAATCAGCGAGTCCAAGTCCTGGCGCTTGTTCAGAGGCAGGCTCGAAGGAAGAGTGACACCCAGGTCAGACAAGATGTCGGTCACTCCGGATGGGATTGCAAGGCCGGATGGGAGGATGCTAGACAGGTCCTGACGCTTCTTGATGGGCAAGTCTGAGGGTAGGGTGATTCCGAGGTTGGACAAGATATCGTTCACACCGCTAGGAATGGGCAGACCAGAGGGAAGGGTGCCAGAAGGGAGAAGAGATTCGAGTTCCTGACGCTTTTTGAGAGGAATATCCGAAGGGAGGGTGATGCCCAAGTCGGACAGGATACCAGTCACTGCGGATGGGATCGGAACCCCGGAGGGGAAGATCTGCGACAGCTCCTGGCGCTTCTTGAGAGGAATATCCGAAGGAAGGGTGATACCCAGCTGGGACAGAATCTCCGTCAACCCAGAGGGAAGAGGAATGCTCGAGGGGAGGAGGCCCGTCAGGTCCTGGCGCTTCTCGACGGGCGAGCCCGAGGGAACAGTCAGTGTGGGCAGCTCGAATCCCGGGCCCTGAGAAGGAATTGGAAGTCCCGAGGGAATGAGCCCAGACGGCACAAGCCCAGTTGGAATAGGAGGAAAGCCGGAGAGATCCTGTCTCTTCTTATCGACGTTGGCGGGCAAGGCCAGGGCGCAGCCTACAAGGCATAGAGGAGCGACGTTCTGAAGCTTCATGTTGCAGGATTGTTGGTTGAAGCGAAGAAGTAAAGTAAAAGCGAAAGTATTGGACAATGGAAGAAGTGAATGAAAACCGGATTCGATCGAGAGAGCACTGAAGCCTGATAGCAAAAGACATATTCAGGAGGGATTTCAAGGAGCCTTTATAGATCTTGGTGGAACATCATGCTGCGCTGAAGGTGAAGGATCAACAAACAATTATTCCCCAACTGGAATCGACGGTCCAGCACTACAGCCGGCAATTGGCAGCGATGAGTTCTTCATGCACATGCCGATATCGTTCTGATTGTATCAAGGGAACTCTGAGCGGATGGGTCTCGCCCCGCAGCTAAGCAATGACTTCGATATGCCGAAGCCGCAAGTCGTGACAATCTGCCAGGAACCCTGATGGCAAGACGGATCTCACTGTTGCGAAACAGTGGTGAGTCCCGGATTCCTCTCGGTGGGTTCGAAGCTAGAATGACGTGACAGGTCGCAAGGCCCAAAAACGAGGTTTTGTTCTAAGCACGCAAGGGCTCAAGTAGGGCACGCCCACCGCAGACGTTATCGCACTGCTGGCCAATGAAGAACAAGTCCAGTTGCCGACAGAACCTGGAGACGCTCAGGGCCTTCAGTCAGAGGAGTAGAGATTAACAGGAACTTGCGGACTCTCTCGGCCTGAATGGTTCAACCCCAAATCCTCTCCATTCAACCTTGGATTAAGGTGAGCTGCACTGGTTGTCGGTGGAGCTGCGAATCGGAGATAGATAGCCGCCGACCAATCAATTGCACAGCTCGCAGCATCCTCTTAATCGCTGCTTCAGTCATCCATGGAATTTTCTGCCTTGCACCGGACAATGCAGCGCCCTGCACGACGCGTCGTCCCCTTTTCTGATGGTGCCACCTAGGTCATCGCATCGATTGGATCTCGAGTTCGGTCTGAACAAAAGGATGAGGTAGGAAGGGACCAAGAAAGGTTATCAATGTCGGTGAGAGGGTCCTGGATTTCAGGAACTCCATGTTTCACGATACTGTCAGACTCTCTTGGAATGACAAGGGTTCTGGCGGATTATCACGGACTGCTGTATGACATCCACCGCGGCGTTTCAGGCGAAAAAATGGTGGGTAGAAATTGTAGGCAGTGGGTAAAGCCACTTCAGACCCGAGAAGATCGATCGAACGGCCCCGAAGTTAGCCCCAGGGCAGAGAACCATGGGAATCTCAGGAACGACGATCTTGAGTTCTGTTCAAGTGGGCTCGTGAGAGATTGAGTGGTCAAGACTCAAAAAAGAGACATGCACAGTGGATCTCGAGCCGTAGCGGAAGTCGAGCGGAAGAAGAGCGGAGTTGGAGGAGGTGGAGATGGAGGTGGAAACCAGAGCCGATGGTTGCCTGGACCCTGAGGCAGCACTTTCCCTCATCCTTCCTTTACCCTTTCCCCTCCCTCCACCTTTTGCACTCCTCCGCACCTCTACTTACTCCACCCTCTCAAGGTGGCAATCATCCTTCCCTGATACAGCTCTCTTGTGGAGTTGTCCTCTAATGCCAGTGATCATGGAATTGTCCTCCACACCCCACAAAAGTCCCCCCTGTTCTTGCCTGTCGATCTGTCCCTCGCTAAAGCCAGCGGGACTCGGCCACGAACTGTATAGGCCAGAGGCAGATCGTCCTCAATATACATCATACAGTGTCAGACGTCTGGAGCTTTTCTCAACATGGCTGTCTATGATCGACTAAGGAAATCTTCTAGATGAAACAGGGAATCTTTTGGCTTTCGCTAGTGGCCTGCGTAAGATTAGGTTTACAACGGGCCCAACCTACACCGTTCAGCTGTGACCAAATGATTGGAGAAAGTACAGCATTCTCCTGCCGATTCCACCGAAGAACAAGCATGTCATCTGTCAATAGGGTTCCTAACCAAGCACAATAACCTAAGCCTTTCTTGGGTCTGTCTACCCTGGCTCCATGGATGGTCGGCAACGCAGCGAGTCCAATTTTGAGCATTGGAGAGCATCGGATCTTAAACTTTCAAGGGGTTTCGCAGCGTTACAGGTAGCGATCAGCCTTCGCCTTGCGCCTAGAACACGCCTCAACGATTGGTTCAAGGATTATCACTACGCAATAGATCGAGCCTTGCTGTATTCGATACTCGTTAGAATATCCCGCTCCGATTCTTGAATGAGATTCATTGCAGTCCGTGATACGGTGCCATAGTCCTGCCAAACAGCTCCAGGCAGTTCCTGGGGAGTGTGCTGGCCCTACGCGAGATACAGCCAGGAAGCCATACCTTCGGCTAATGGCACCTGCATCTGACCATTTAATTTCCATGCATAAGCCGATTGTCCTAAGGATAATGTATTCGTCAATACTACCTGGAATGGCAAATCCCTCAATGATCAGCCTGCAGGGTCTATTTGATGAGTGGCGATGCAGCTCTACTAGCTGTTCCTGAGTTGGTCACGCCGGTGTTGACGACAGTTCATTGACCACCGCATTCCAAACATCGAGGAGTGACTCAGTGACCTCAGTCGACCCGGAACACACATCTGAAACAACAAGAACCTTAGTCCGACGTCTTCAGGGTGTCGTCTCCGTGTCTCCGTGTCGCAGCCCTCACAGCCTCGTGTCATACTTGCGTCAATTCTCCTGATGTCGATAGATTTTCACTGCGTAAGTGCAGTATCTCCTGCCTCGATGAAGTCGACAGCAGTTGTTAAGCCGGCAGAGCAAGATAGTGGTTGATCTCAGCTCGGGATTAAGCCGAGAGCGGGTTCGGCTACCATCCAATCACATTGCTTTGCACTGCATACAAAATCCTACACGTGATTCTTTCCAGGAACCGACCAATCAGAATGATAATGGGAAAAATGGGATTGAATGGTTTTTTGCCCGACTGGCGCCACCGTGGGTAGGTTTCAGTCACCAGAGAGCAAAGACACCAGTTAAGAAGCAGACAGCAAGCGGAGAATAAGGTCAGTCTGAAACCAACAAGGAGACCTGGGGTCTGATAAGCAATGTGTCGGCCATGTCACTTGGGCTTATCAGTGGTCCACGCTGATGCAATCCGGCGCCATGATTAGCCATATCCTTTGTCTCGAGGCATTCCACCCAGGCATTGCACATTAATTGATCAGTACTGATTTCTTTGAAGAGGTGTTATTGTTTGGGATTCTTTCCAACTCGTTCCATTACACGCTGTAGATATTTACGGCCTACGGTTTGCACCTAGATATCGCAATGCCGCAAGTTAAAAGCGTTGCCATCATCGGCACGGGACCGGCTGGGGCTATTGCTGTCGATGCTTTGGCGCAGGAGAAAGCTTTCGACCGAATTCGTGTTTTCGAGCGACAGGAGAAGGCGGGTGGATGCTGGTATGTTCGCTTAATTCCTCTCAATAATGGCTTTGGGAGAAATTGACACTACGAACAGGGTGGCACGACCGGAGGAGAAAGCGGTCCCTCTGGATGTTGAGAAGCTCTCAGCAAGAATAGCTGATGCCCCGCTCCCGATCCCTGAAACTCTTCCCCAGTCTACGCCGGCATCATCGCAACATCGCTTCACTGACTCTCATGTCTACCCCAATCTGCATACCAATGTGGATGCTGCCACCATGGGGTATTCCCTGGAACCGATCCCAGTTGTTCGCTCTGAATGGTCAATTGGGCTTCACGGGCCCGACACACCGTTCCGCCATCATACGGTGATTCGGCAATATGTCGAGGATCTTCTCAATCGTAACGGCTACCAAGATCTGGTTGAGTACAACACCACTGTAGAATCCGCCGTGAAAGATCCTCAGTCTGACAAATGGGTCTTGACCCTCCGACGAGCGGGCAAGCCTGGAGGAGAAGACTATTGGTGGAGCGAAACCTTTGATGCCCTGGTTGTTGCCTCGGGGCATTTCGCAGTACCATACGTACCGGCCATCCCCGGTCTCAAGGATTTCGTAGAGAAGTACCCCGAGAATGTCTTACACACAAAACAATATCGTGGTCCAGAACAATTTCGAGGCAAGGTAAGCGTTATCGTCATTTGAAACTTGGGGGCATCGCTGATTATGGCCCTAAGAAAGTCATCACGGTTGGAGCCTCGGTGTCTGCGGCAGACACTGCTGTTAGCTTGATCGGCTCTGCTCAGTCACCCATCTACGCCGTTGTTCGCGGCAAGTATAATCCCTACTTCGGAGACGAAGCATTCAAGCATCCTCAGATCGACCGGCGGCCGCCGATCGCGCGTGTCTCCTGCGAAAACGGAGACCGCACTGTTCACTTCGAGGACGGGACCTCGGTCTCAGGCGTCGATTATATCATCTTTGGCACGGGCTTCACTTGGACATTACCATTCTTGCCCAGCATCCCGATGCGAAACAATCGCATTCCCGATGTGTACCTCCACGTTTTCCATCGGCAGGATCCGACTTTAATGTTTATTGGAGGCGTACGTACTTCTTTCTGAGTTTGAGCGAATTCTGCTGACGGCAATAGGTTGGCGCCGGATTGACGTTCAAGATCTTCGAATGGCAAGCAGTGGCAGCCGCGCGGGTGCTGGCAGGCAAGGCTCAGCTACCGCCGCACGAAGAGCGACAAAAATGGGAGCAGGATCGGATCGCGAAGAAGGGCGATGGACCGGGCTTCTTGATGATAAATCCCGAGTTCGAGGAGTACTTTGAACAGCTCCGACAGCTGGCAGGCGAGCCGAAAGAGGGCGAGCCGGGGCGCAGATTGCCCCCGTTCGAACAATCCTGGGTGGACTTGTTCAACGCAGGCCACGAGCGCCGGATCGAAATGTGGAAAAAGGCCAATGCGACTGCAGCAGGAAGCAGGCTGTAGTTGGAACATTTCATGGGATTCACAGACAGTAGTCGATAGCATTACCAGCAGTTACCAATAGACCGATCTGACCACCTTGGGTTTAGATTGCCAGCAAAAATGCAAATGCGGAGTCTCGCCAAAATCCGGCAAAAAGCAAGCAAGTTAACAAGTTTAGCACAAAATTAGCAGCTTAGCACCGCGCCACAATTGCGCCGATCTGCAGGTCAATTCATCTCGCGCCGATAACTCCTCCAATGACACTGTTTGACCCCTCTCGGCCGTCTCCTGCAACCTGCATCTAATCTAGTTTTCCCGCAGAATCAATGGTCCGATCCCCCGCGGATGCCACAGGATGATGATGATGTCGACGCATCACGGCTGAATTGGACGTGGGATATTAAATTGACCCTTCCCCTCATCCGCACCCGGGTCTCTCGGGTCTTGACTTCTGCAGCAGCAAACGATGCGTTTGACAGTCGTTTCCGGGTTGTTGGTGCTGCCTCTGGCGGCAGCCAAATCTTTGTGGTCTGATTCTCCGGGCAATTACAGTAGTATCATCACTACAGCCTTTCCTCTGGGCAACGGACGGCTAGGAGGTATGTTCGTTGTTCACACCTGACCTGGTGTGGAGATTAATCTGCTCGATAGCAATGCCCATTGGCCTTCCCGGCAAAGAGATTGTCAATCTGAATGTTGATTCTCTATGGCGCGGGGGCCCTTTCGAGAACCCAGTGCGTGCTCTCAACCTCCCAACAAAAAACTTTGACCTAGCACGAACTAACGTCCTATCCAAGGCTTATACCGGTGGTAATCCGAATGTCTCCAAGGCCGACGCTTTGCCCGGGATCAGGGAATGGATCTTTCAGAACGGAACCGGCAATGTGACTGCTCTCTATGGAGATTTCCCGGACTACGGCTCCTACCAGGTTTTGGGCAATTTGACCATCGATCTCGGAGACATGGGGGCTGTGTCTAATTACCGGCGCAGCCTCGACTTGGAGTCGGGCGTTTACCTGGATCAGTTCAAGACTGGCAATGTCGACATCACCCGGTAAGCGCATACTCTGCTTCCTATGATTAATAAAAGGAGCTGACCGACAGGTGTGCAGAGAAGCGTTCTGTTCGTTTCCGGATCAAGTCTGTGTCTATCGACTAGCATCCAACCGATCCTTGCCGGCAATCACTTTCGGGCTGGAGAATCAGCTCTCGTCTCCGACCCCGAATGTCACCTGCCAAGGCAATAGCATCAGTCTGTACGGAGTCACCGCGCCTACCATCGGCATGATCTACAATGCCCGAGCGACGGTAGTTGTGCCGGGAGCGAAATCCTCGAGCAACTACTGTTCACCAAACAACGCCACCGTCAACGTTCCAAAAGGTCACCGTGAGGTATTCCTCATCTTTGCCGCCGGCACCGACTACGATGCGTCCAAGGGCAACGCTGCGGCTGGATTCTCATTCCGGGGGGAAGACCCCTACAGGCAAGTGCTGCAGACAGCGACAAGCGCCGCCAAAAAGTCGTACTCGGCATTGAAATCGGCGCACCTGAAAGACTTCCAAGCGCTCTCGGGCACCTTCGAGCTCTCCCTGCCAGACCCGAACAACTCCTCCAGCAAGCCAACCACGGAGCTGATCAACTCCTACACGTTGCCCGGGGACCCATTCGTCGAGAATCTGCTATTCGACTACGGTCGATACCTCTTCATCTCCTCCTCGCGACCGGGGAGTCTGCCGCCCAACCTGCAGGGCCTGTGGACGGAATCCTACTCGCCCGCGTGGAGCGGCGACTACCACGCCAACATCAACCTGCAGATGGCGCACTGGGCCGTGGAGCAGACGGGTCTAGGGGACTTGACGGAGCCGCTGTGGCGATACATCACGGAGACGTGGATGCCGCGGGGGGCGGAGACGGCGGAGCTGCTGTACGGGGCCAGCTCGGGCTGGGTGACGCACGACGAGATGAACACCTTTGGCCATACGGCGTGAGTCTTTCCCTGCCTGCATCCTCACGGCATAGCGGAACAGGCAAGCTAATTCTCCGGTGCAGCATGAAAAACGACGCGCAATGGGCCAACTACCCCGTGTCGAACGCCTGGCTCGCCCACCACGCGTGGGACCACTTCGACTACACGCAGGATGCAGCCTGGTACGAGGAGACGGGGTATCCGATCCTGGCCGGGGTGGCCGAGTTCTGGGTCTCGCAGCTGGTGGCTGACGAATACTTCCACGACGGCACCCTGGTCGTCAACCCGTGCAACTCGCCGGAACATGGTCCAACCGTATGCCTTGCCCCCCAACCGCAACCCCATACCCCCCCTCCCCGAACACCACCCCCCTAACAAAATGAATCCAGACATTCGGCTGCACGCACTACCACCAACTTCTCACCGAACTCTTCACCCACCTCCTGACCACCCGTCCCAAAACCAACACCCTGCACACCACCCTCTCCAAAACCCTCCCCCACCTCTCCCCCGGCCTCATTATCGGGAGCTGGTCCCAAATCCAAGAATGGAAACTCGACCTCGACACCCGCAACGACACCCACCGCCACCTCTCCAACCTCTACGGCTGGTACCCGGGCTCCTCCATCTCGAGCCCACACGCCACCAACCGCACCGTCACCGACGCCATCGCCACAACCCTGTACTCCCGGGGCAACGGCACCGAAGATCAGAACACGGGGTGGGCGAAGGTGTGGCGCAGCGCGTGCTGGGCCGGCCTCAATGAGACCGTAAACGCATACGCGGAGCTGGCCCTCGCCGTGCAGGAGAACTTTGGGCCGAATGGGCTGAGTCTGTACGGCGGAAGTGTGCCGTTCCAGGCGGATGCGAATTTCGGGGTCGTCGGGGCGGTGTTGGAGATGTTGGTGCGGGATAAGGATCTTAGTTATGCGCGGTTGGATGCAGCACAGAATGGGGGGGTTGGGGGGAAAGTGCAGGTGCAAGAGATAGTGCTGGGGCCGGCGATTCCGGAGGCGTGGGGAGGCGGGCAGGTGAGTGGGGTGAGGGTTAGAGGGGGTGGGAGGGTGAGTTTCCGGTGGGATGCGGAGGGGGTGGTGGATTGGTGTGAGTTTGAGGGGGCAGGGAGGGGCGAGGGGTTGGAGGAGGTGAGCTTCTTTGTTAAGGGGGGTGGGGCGATTCAGTGCTGATTATTGTGTTGATTTGGATCTACTGGTGTTGGTGAGGGAGGGGTCTGGATGGACGTACTCGGGGCTTAGTTCAGGTTGTTGTAAGTTGTTTTTGAAGCCGAGGATAGTAGACAAGAATTGCAGGGGATCCACCTACACCTGAATACACCCCAGTAACCAGAACCAGAACACTCCCCGCGACCAATATACTCCCATGCATAGTTACAAAAACAAACCACGGCAGAATGGCTAAATCGACCGAAAGCGGGGTATTTCCCCTTCCTGTGACTGCGCGACTTTACCCAGTCCTATATCCTATATCCGGTCTACATCCCGTACAGTACCTACTTCACCTCCGACACCAGATCATGGTGCATCACCCAATCTCAACATCGACGCTTTCTGCCACGGGGCAGGTGGTGAGTGTGGATGGGGGGTTTAGGTCCGTGAGATTCGTGAAGGTGGTTTTGTACAGATGGTAGTATTAGTCGAGTATGTACAGTACAGTGTGTCCGACTCCAGTAAACAACGTGCATATGAGACGCCAGGCCTCAAGTCTAATAAAATGGGTTATCGTGTCATATCGTCCGTCTCGTTAACGTGGGTGCCGAGAAGTAAATTCCCCAAGTCACACAGCATAGCTTTCAGCTATGGAGCCAGAGGCATCCCCAGACGACTGAACTCAATCTTAGCATCATTGATGAGAAGGGAAGCAAGGACATACAAATGAACGAGCCAACATGCAGCGTATAATCCGGTCCCACCACGACGCCGCTGCTTTCGCTCGTGCCGGTGCTGTTATCGCTGCGGGTCTCCGTCAGCGCCGTCCGAAGGAGCACTCCAGAACACATACCCAGAGACCGCGACGGGCCACCCGTCCTCGTAGTGAAGGAAGTTCCATCCCAACTGCGCATCCTGGAGTCGGAGTCAGCCCGGAATCTTATCTCTGGGTAAGATCGACTCGAACTCACGGTATCCGCGAACCCAATCGAGGTATTGACTAGAATCACATTAGCCAGAACATCCGGCCGAGTCGACGGGATGACCGTAACCCACGGTAATGATAGTACAGAACATCGGGATCCCCCTCGGCGCCAGACAGAACCCCGACGCCGCCCGGCGCATACACGGTCCCGTGGTTCGAGCCGTAGACCACCGTCCCGCCGCCGGCCGTCAGCTGCCGCCCATCCTGATCCACAAACGGGCCCCGGACATCCTTCGACCGTCCCACCCGGATGCTATACCTGTGATATGACACACCGCCCGTCAACACCAGACTCCCCTCTCGCGCACGAAATCGCAGATGAATTGGAAGACCTACTCCTTCCCGGCGGCCGGAAACCCGGTCTGGAATCCACAGCATTTGCCATGACTGAACCAAGCATAATAGTACGGGTCGCGGTAGCTCATGAACGACCCCTCGACCGGCTTCACCTTCTCCTCGGGCACGTACACCAGATTCGTCGTCGTATTCTGGCGCTCCGGCTCCGTGACTGAGAGCAAGTCCGCAGCCAGCGGCACCAAGTAGATGCCGTGCCAGTAGCTGCCGTAGAGCAGGTAGGGCTGGCCGGTGGACTGGTCGGTGATGAAGGCGGGGTCGATGGCGTTCGAGACCGTGTACGGGTAGATGTCCGAGCCGTTGCCCTGGCCTGTGTTGATGAGGGCCCCGTGGTCCGACCAGCTGCCAGGGTCTAGCTGTGTGGCGGTCGCCACCCCGATGGCGCTGTTGCGGCTGCCGGCTTTGCTGATCGAATAGAAGCAGTAGAACGTGGCGTTCCACGCGACGGCGGTCGGCGCCCAGGGCCGACTGCGGTTTTGTTTGGGGATGGCGCTGGGCCCGTCGAGCACGGTGCCGAGCGGCGTCCACGGCCCGGCCAGCGACGCCGCCGTGTACATTGGGAGGTGCACGCCGCCCTTGAAGAGCCAGTAGGCCCCCGCGTGGTGCAGGATGTTCGGGTCGTGGACGGCCACGTTCCCGAGGTTGGGGAGCGGGTACTTGGTCGTCGTGGGGAAGGACGAGGACGAGGACCCCGTCGGGGACGGGGCGCTGGGCTGCGGGCTGCCGTTGACCGTGGCATGCAGCAGGATGATCCCAGTCAGGAGGGCGAGAAGATGCATTGACGCCGTCGAATTCGCGTGTGAGGAGCCGGAAGCTGGACGGCGCACTGATGGGGGGGGGGGGGGGGATGGCGGTTGAAATGAGAGATCACGGTGGACGACCGTCCAGCAGTGGATTATACTAATATATACTGTTTGAATCGGCCGAAGATAGTCTCGACGATGGGCAATGGCTGTGAAGATTGCGGGACAGCCTCAATGGGCCGCATCGGCGACAGCCATCTTCTTCATTGGTTACTGGACAAAAGGACGGGGAATTGAGCAGACTAGGTGGTAGAAACAGGGCTGAGCACCAGAGACTGTCTGGACCAGACTCTCGACACTAGTCAATGTGGGCTCCATGGGGGAGAACGAATAAAAGCGGGTGCCTAGAGATGGATGCAGTGATGAAAGTGTGGTGTACGGAGTAGACAAGCTATCATGGATATTGTGATAAACGTGATAAACAGTCAATCTGGATCAACGGAGGGTACGGTACAGTACGGTACAATACGGTACAGTACGGTGGGTATCTTCTCTTTTATCTCCCCTCCAACCATCCGAGAGTTACTGGTAAGGTAATTACCACTCAGGGGCTCAGATACGGTATACATTAATGAACTGTGCTGCATTCTAGATCACTTATTGGCTTGCTATTTTTATGTATTCTAATCTTGACCCTACGGGCAGGATTATAGTGATCTTGTTATATTAGTAGTACTGTACATGTATGGCACCCATTGTTGGCCCTGACAAGAAACACACTGTATCCCCACTCTACATCACGCAGTACAGTACAGCCATCACTGCAGTGTCAATTGCAGAGACATTGGAATCGCAAAGTCAGCAATCACGCAATTGACTGACATTCAATGGCGTATCTACGTCAAGGCCCTCACTCAACTCCCAAGCAAGGGACCTCAACTGACGTACGGAATCGATCACTCACTGCCGTTCGCAAGACGATCAACAACCCCACCACCCCCAAGGTGTTCGTTCCGTTCTTGCATCATCCCTGCATAAGCCACATATCGGTTAAAACCTCCAGGGACTTGAAATCTCTCCTTGGTAAGGCTGGTTGATGATTGTGAAAGCAAAACCGGGCGGGGAGCGAAGTGAGCCCAGATGTGGGTGCATGACTATTGAGTGACATCGACGCGATGCCGTGGATCGTCGCTCAACCCGATCGCATGGCGTCACCGCCACGACGATCCTCACCGTCTGACTAAGACAATCATTCGGATAATACAGGTGATCAATTGTATTTGTACAGTGCAAACCATCATCGTCGTGATAGGGCATGAGGTCAAACGGGACGGTGGGGGGCATGATTTCTCTACTCTTACATCATCATGGCTAGAACGTTATGCCCGTCAAGTCAGCCCAGTCAAAGGAGTCGAGAAACGGATCTACGGCGGGCTGGACAGATTGTTAGCGGGATGAGAGAGAAAAGGTAGATCGAACTAACCACCATGCCAAAGGTCCCCGGTTGCCCTACCGCTACGTCTGGGACAAAGGGCGGCGCCATCCCAGAGCCGGTGTTCAAACTTGGAACCTGCAATCGTCAGGATGAGCTGCGGATTGAGAGAGACGAAGTCGCTTACCTGGTTGGTCTTGAAACTACCCATGCCCCAGTCTCCCAGATGAGCGCAATTGGCATGTCGGGTGAAGAGTGTCTGCGCGAAAAGAATCACACGCTCCACCACTTCTTGCTTGAAAACATGCGACTGGCTTGGCCAGAGAGTGGCTTTCACCAGCGCCAGGATGGTCGACATGAAAAAGTATTCTTTCGCTCCCTTCACCACTAGAAGCAGGCGGGATTCGAGGCAGGTCAAGGCGGTCTCCACCAGGGAGATCAATGACTCGGGGAGCCCGGGGAGGGTACGAGTGAGAGAAGTAGCTATCGCTGAAATCAGTACCATCCACGAACATCTAAGAAGACAAAATTCACTGACCGGATTTGTTGTCCTTTTCATGAAGGAGCTGGCATATGGTGCAGTAAGCCTGCACGGTCCATTCTCCCATATTGCAGAGCGAAAGCTGGGCCGATCTCTCACGGAGCTGTCGCTGTGTAGAAAGAATCATCGACGCTACTTCAAGGCGGGACCGAGCTGACGGTGCGAAAAGAGCTTCTCTAGGAGCTTCGATGGCAAACGGGGTGTGGATAGACAAAAGCGAGTGACCGATCTTGTTCTTCAAGAGGGCCCTCATCAAGATTACGCGCTCCGACGTGCGATGGAAGTCATCGACTTCAGAGGTGGGCCATGCAGGAATCTTGGAAAGATGACGATTCAATTCCCAATCCAGACGCATGATCTCTTCGTATCGACAACTAATTCGAGGAGAGTGCATCAAGGCACAGGCCTTCAGCCGCAAAGGAAGAGATTGTGTCAGCACCGCCTGGAATGACGAGTCGGTCATCATATCCAGCGGCTTTTCGTCCGGAAGCTCGATGCTATCGTCCTTGATGTCTGTATCATCGATATTCAACGCCGGGAAGGTGTCGTAGTCGTCTTCTTGCACCGAAGGAGGCATGCCTCGTTCTAAGGAGATCTGGAGGTCGAGTTCCACGATGGTAGCCCACATTCGTCGGCGCATCTCCATGCTGAACGCGGAAATCTTGGTATATCGACTTGGATCGCGGTGATACCCCGCCATCATGGCCCGCTTGACGAGCGTCCCAGTGGCAAGCCATGCCTGACTGCGTTTCATGCCATGGATATTCAGAGCAATGATGAGTAGAGTTTGTAGACGGAGGGTAGCGAGCTCGGGTCGTTTGAAGTTGGCATTGTCGATCCACCTCTCTGCGTGGAGAATCCATTCAATGGCCGTATAGCAGGTGAGAGGCGCCTCATTCTTCATTTGAAGAGTGTTGAGGTCCGCTAGATTCCACGCACAAGCCAGCACCAGGAGCAGTTGAACCACAAAGACGGTCGAGGTCATGTCGGGGCTTTCCCGTTGGGCCCAGAACTGCTCCAGCTCCTCGAGGAACGAAGGCATGTGAAGGATCCGATGGGTGGACTCGATATAGATGCAGTACAAGTAGACCAACTCGTCGACGACGGCGCGAGCCGGAAGCATGGTGACTAATGACTGCATGGTGGGCATCGGGAAAGGCTCATTCAACGGTTTTCGCTTCCAGAGGCCCTTTTTAACTCTGATGAGATCCGGTCGCAAGGCCGAGAGATGCGGGCTGGCAACCCTGATCTCTTCGGCAAAGGCCCTGAGGTCGGGGAACTAAAGCATGCAATCAACATAAGTGACTTGTGGCAGGGCCAATCAGATCGTAGGATTGGTCGTCCCTCGGACGTGAGTTGAGGGACCGGGGCGGCATACCTGAGCTATCAGATTGGCAAATATGCCCGAGCCATTGTAACGAGTCTTGGTCTCTCGCCCTCGCATCATGATCCGCGGGGAGATATCGAGCTGCTGCGTCGGCGAGGCCAGATCCTCGTCGTCCTCGGCGGGGTGCGGTTGAGGGACCTGATGCGGCTCGAAGACCTGTCGCGGCCGGTGCAGCAGGCTGGTATTTGCATACGGTTCTTGGTTGACGGCGGCCTTGGGGGCGCCGAGGACGGTTTCTAGAAACTTATCGCGTCGCTCCTCGCCGGGACGTGAGTCCCTGGAGGAGGGTTGAGGCCGAGTCGGCAAACTACTTATCCCCGAGTCCGGGGTAGGGTGGGCAGTCGCCCGATCAGTCTGGGCCATTTGTGTCGTGGCTGTGGGACCTCTCTCGGAGAAAACGGGC
Source organism: Aspergillus japonicus CBS 114.51 (assembly GCF_003184785.1). Classification (NCBI taxonomy): domain Eukaryota; kingdom Fungi; phylum Ascomycota; class Eurotiomycetes; order Eurotiales; family Aspergillaceae; genus Aspergillus; species Aspergillus japonicus. The sequence goes on along the minus strand of NW_020291649.1, from coordinate 155,671 downwards.
GAAGCAACTGTATTGGGTTGCTGCCAGAGAAATCCATCCTCGTAAGTGCATCGGGTTGGGGTTTTGCTCTTCTGACAACGTCCGCATACGGGATATTCACGGTCGCAACGGAGCTTTCTGCTGCGGCACTGCATACACGCCATTGTCCGTCGGCGTCGCTTGCGCACTCGATGTTGCTGTTGTTGTTGTTGTTGTTGTTGCTGGTGCTGGTGCTGCTGGTGCTGCTGTTGTTCTGGTTGAGAATTTGGCGCCGAAGCTGCCAATTTCAACTGAACATCAGCCATGATTGAAGAGAAGAGGGGGTGGATTGCGCGGTGTAGAAGGATGAGAGGGAAGTGAGAAACGGAGGTAGGTATGCGCAGCACCGCCAAAATGTATTGGGGGGCAGATTGGGGCCAGTTTCCCTCCCACTACTAAGACTAACCGTGGACACAATTGGTGGATGGTGGCTTACGTGTTGGGCATTGCCGGCCATAGCCTCCCAATGGGGCAACCTGACCCGGTGGGCCTGGTTTCACACCTTTCCAAGAACAAGAACAATCGCCGACCATGTGTAGGCAGAGACAATTCTTAGTTTCTTAGTCTCTTCCAGTTTCTTAATCAATGGACGTCCTGTACAATCCATTGTCTTTCCTCTTCTTTCACTGAGACACAAGATCGTTGGTTGTCTCCCCGAGTAGCCAGTAGGGTCAGATCAACGTTCGGCGAAAAAGGCGCACCCGCCATTTTCCTCCGGCTTGGTTTGACATAGCAGTAGCAAGCCTACGGTCGGCTCTTCCGGGATTGTTGATTGATTGTTTCAGTCGCATTATTCTCTCAGGCATTCGCCAGACATTCGCAGCAATTTAACCAGACTGGGGGGGGATGAACAACCAGGATTTGCCTAACTGGGTTTAGTGACCAGGAGATCCGAAGGGTCCAGAGCTGCAGGCAAGCAAAACACGGGCCAGAGTCCCACTGTCTCGACAAGGGAGAAGAGGGGCTGGTGCAATTGAATGCACTGCATTGTCAACGGTCTCATCTTTGGGGATTTATGGTTTTCGGCTCAATTGAGGGCGATTAGAGTTATGGAGCCGGAGACGCGAAATTAGCCAGTGGCCGCACTGCCGATAACCAAGCAATGCTTTGCTTTAAATAATAGTCAGCAGCCGGTAGGTGAGTTAGTTAACTATAATTCGTCGGATGAGCTATCTACCGTACTGTGTGGCCCACGACTCAAACTGACACATTATGGCAATGGCAGTGGAAATGTAGCTGCAGCCGACCGTCTGACAGGTCGGGCTGTCATTGTCTCCGAGACATACCTTACTTAAAGTCTAACTCCACGCATCGACACCGGCAGAATAGAAACAATCATGGTTGCCTATTTCGACCAACTCCCTCGGGGATAAGCCTCGGAGATGATGTTTTGCGATAGTCCGTCTCCGAGCTCAGCGGAGTATATAGGAAAAGCTAGAGTTCAATCCGCCATGGAAATGGCTGTCAGATTGGTTTTATTTTCTTCTCTCGTGTCCGAGCAGTTCAGTCGATTATCGTACGATATACCCTTTCTCTTCGCAGAGCAGTGACCTACGAAAATCACCACTATCGCAAAAGCAAAGCGTCGCCAGCGACGATGCTCCGGTCCCTCCTGGCGCGCGGCGGCCTGATCCGCAACGACGACTACATCTTCCCCAGCGTGGATCCCACGCAGGACGGGCCCGACTGCAAGCAAGACTGCGCCGACTGCACGGTACAATTCCCGTCGAAGGTGAAGGTCGAGACCTCCCGGCCGCTGTACGGCCACATCAAAGAATTCCACACCCACGTCCTAGTCGCGACAGGCAAGTCGGACTGGACGGAACATGTCGAGAACGAGAAGGGATCGCTCATGGAGGCGTTCGATGCTTCCGCCAACCAGTCCAAGCACGGGGTATGTTCCGTTCTGGTGTAGCCAGGACCGATGAGCGAGAACGAGTGATCTTTAACCGAAATAAAACTAGCGCATGATGATCTCGGCCTCGAACCTCCAGTCCCACCACGAAGAACCAGAAGGCGAAAACAACGGGACCACCATCCTCCTCCTCCCGTCCTTCACCTTCCTCGACTCCGTGCACACAGCCGATGTCCGCGAGGTCGTAGACCGATACATCGACGCCCCGCTCGCCAACAAAGGCCTGGTGGCCCACGATCCCGCCTCGCGACTCTCCCCGCGGCCATGCCAGTACGACTACGTGGTGCTGCTCTGCTCGCACCGCCGGCGCGACGCGCGCTGCGGGATCACCGCCCCGCTGATCAAGAAGGAGCTGGAGCGACACCTGCGGCCGCGGGGACTGTATCGCGACGCGAACGACGAGCGGCCCGGCGGCGTGGGCATCTTCTTCGTCTCGCATGTCGGCGGCCACAAGTTCTCGGCCAATGTGCTGGTGTATCGGAAGGCGCAGGAGCAGATGATCTGGCTGGCCCGCATCCGGCCGGAGCACTGCGAGGGCATCGTCACGTACACGCTGCTGCAGGGGAAGGTGGTGCATCCCGAATCCCAGTTGCGGGGTGGGTTTGATAGATGTCGTGGTGTGACGAGTTGGTGATAGATTCTTTTCTTGCTGCATGAAAAGATCATTAACGATCATGATTGAAATTTGTATACTTAGCTAATACCCAATCGAGTCATGATGAGAATAAAAATCTCAGGTACAGTACCAAGAATAGACTTTGTTGATCCATAAACAAATACTACCGTGAAAAGTAAAGCCGGGGACCGAGGCCGAGACACGACACGCTACGTCAGCCCGCCCTGCAACAAACCCAAACCCGCGTTAATTGATTCTCGCGGACGCGACGGGCCCAGCAGCCGGTCCACTAACCACCACCACCACCACCACCACGACGCTCTACTTCACCACGCCACGCCTTTGCAAATCCTTCTCCCCAGACATAGACCTCTACGGCCCCTTTGCCCTTTCAGATTACGACACTATAGATCCTATCCCACTCGCCTCGACCAACATGCAATAATGGCCCCCGCCACAATACCTTCAACAGCAACCCCCTCCTCCACCGACCTACGCGCGGAGCTCAAAGAATGGGAGCGAGCGTTCGCCGACGCCAACGGCGGCAGAAAAGCCGATCGAAGTGATATCAAGAAAGTTCCTGAAATCGGTAATTCCCCCCCTAACACGGTCACTGTCACCCCACAAAAGCAAAAGGCCCAGCTAACGTCCCCCCTTTTTGTCTGGGTCATAGCCGCCAAATACAAAGAATATTCCCGCCTCAAAGCCCTCGAAACATCCTCCACCAGCAATCCGTCCTCCAGACCAACCGAAAACGCCCGACACCACAGCGAAAAGAAACGCAAACACGCCTCCCCGCATGGGCCATCGGACAACCTCCTCAACACCCCACGGAAGAAACCCGACAATGCCGGGGCCGGGGCCGGGGCGTTTGAGACGCCATCCCGAAAGACGACCTCCACCTCCCATCCTGCAGAGGTCGATCCGTACGACTCGCCGTCGGTGCTGCGACGGCTCTTCAGCCCGACCACGCACCTGTCGCCGTTGAAGGCGGCGATCGGGCCGACGCCCCAGCGCGACGGCAAGGCGCTGGGGCTCTTCGATCTCCTGTCGGAGTCCGGCGGGAGTGCGGCGACGCCGTCGGCGACGAGGATCGCGAGTCTGAAGGAGGCGAGTGTGCGGACGCCGTCGCGACGGACAAAAACCCGGAAGATGAAGAGCGGGACTATGGATACGATTGCGGAGGAGGAGGGGGAGAAGGAGGCGGAAGGGGAAGGAGGTGAGGACAGTGAGGATGATGATGAGGGTTCGAGGCTGGGAAGGACTCCGACTTCGTCGGGGAAGAAGTGGATGCTGTCGACGCTGTTCGCTACGCCTACGACGTGGCGGTATGCGACGATGATGGATGATGGGTCTAATACGGGGACAGCGGTAGCAGGAGGAGTAGCGGCAGCGGGAGGGGGGGCAGAGGGGGGTCCAGCGAAGGCAACGCAGGAGCCGAACGGGCCTGAGACTCCCTCGTTCCTGCGCCGGTCGACGTCGGGACGGTACGATACCTCAAATATCACGGGTGGGTTGAGTCCGATGGCCACGCGGAAGCGACCCCAGTTCGTCGGGAAGGGCCTCTCGGCTTTGGTGAAGGGGTTGCGCGACATGGAAGAGGAGCAGATGGAGGATGACATGGATGTCCTACGGGAGATCGAGGCCGAGCAGGCGGCGATGATGGACGCCCAGGTGGCCGATAGCCAGGCCGCGGCGGCTGAGAACGAGGGCGCTCCGGTCTGGAAGAAGAAGGGCCAGAAGCGGACCACCCGCAAGGTGCGCATGAAGCCGGTGGTTGCAACTTCGAGGCAGTCTGCGCCCGAATTGCCGTCCTTTTCGGATGAAGAGGAGGAGGAGGATGGCCCTGATGGGGGAGCCACCGCCGTCCGCGAAACTCAGCAGCTCGTAGCCCCCGGCCCTCTGGACCGGAGCCATACCGAGGTCTCTGACTTGGACGACCTCGATTCGTTACACACCATGTCGGAACCGGATCTGTCCGACTTCGACCCGGACTATGACGAAGGACCCCAGCCTCGAGAGAAGAGCAAGAGCTTCTCCGAGAAGATGAAGGAGGCCATCGCGGCCGGCAAGCCGCCAGCAACAGAGACTCCGGAGAAACCACCCGTACGACTTCAGACGCAGGCAAAGGACCCCGAGCCCAAGCAGCCACGCGCACGCAAGGTCAATCCGGAAGCGCACGCCAACTACCGGTCGTTGAAGATCCGAAACAAGAACTTCAAGGGACGAGGCGGCGGGCGCTTCGGCAGGCGACGTTAGAATTCCGCACCTAAACATCACGAGCCATGAACCCTGCTAGCGTATTCTTCTCGTTTGCATCATCCAAGATACCAGTCTTATGATTTATACATTTGTCTATAGCATGCACCAATCATTCCTAGTATATGCAAGATAATTCATAGCTGCGGACAGCGCAGCAAAACCCACAGCCTGCTCTATCTTAGTCGGGTATATAACGCTCCCGAGCATATTGTACCCTCCGGGCCTGCTGCTCCTGGCTCCCGCGCTGATACGGCTGCCTCCGCGAATGCGCCGGCTTAGCCACTCGTCCCCGCCATGTTCCTCTGCCACCTCCCCGATGACGATGTGAACTCCCACCCCGATAAACCGGCGTCGACGCCGAGGCGCCCTCGGCCAGCGCCTGCGCAGACGATGCTCCCTCACGCCGCGACACATCCTCATACTGCACGTGCCGATCCCAGTCCTCCAGCGAGGTGTACGGACTCCGCAACCAAGCCTGCAGCTCATGCAGGAACAGCCGCGCATTCTCCCTCCCCAGAAAATCCCGGAGGAGTTCTTCCGCCTGGCCCGCGCTGCCCTTGATATCGACCGTGCGGAGGATCGCGATGATGTACTCGAGGAGGAACTCGGCATTATTGCCGCGGCGGTTCTCGAGTCGCTGCGGGCCAGCTCGTGAAGGAGGTGCGGGCTGCTGTCGCGGCGTCGTTGTCGAGCGCAAGGCACCGGCACTGCTACCAGTCCCCGCGGCGGGTCCCGCGGCGGAAGGGTTCAGGAAGGCGAACACTTTGAGTTCGCGCCGGATCCATTTGCGCGCGCGCGAGACCAGCTCCTCCTCGCGGTTGAAGCGCTCGGGCGTGAGCTCGCGGTATTGAGAGAGGCGGTTGGAGCCGACGCGCAGAGAGTAGAGTTGGTGGCGGTAGATGTGTTGGCGTCGGCGGAGGGGGTCGTCGCTCGGTTGGGCTTGGTGCGGGAGTCGGTTCGCGGGGCTTCGAGCGCGGCGCGGGCGACGGGCTGGGTGATGGTGGAAGGGTGATGCGGGTGGATGGGACGAGGATGGGTTGGGCTTCGCTGGCGCGGCAGGTGGAAGGTCATAGACCTTTGGTCCTTGGGGGCTGTCGAGGTTGTACCGGACTGCGGAGACGTCGCTCTTGCCTTCAACTTGGCGTTAGCTGAAGACCCTCGCAGACTCGACGAAGTGGCGTGAGGTACAGTACATACAGAGCGGGCAGTTCCGACGCTGCTCCAGCCAGCTCACCAGACACAGAAAGTCGAAGTTCGCATGCTTGCAGGGCACCGCGATGGCGGCTTCGGAGACCGGTTCGAGACAGATGACGCACGGATTTGCCTCATTCTCGCTTTCTTCTTGTGCTACCTCTTGGAGCGTTCGTTGCAAGATTGCCTGCTGTATGCCATCATCATCGGACATGGAAAGTTACACCAGCTCACACATCAAAAGGTTGGTTCCTTTACGGGTGGACGATTGGGCAAGATGAAGGCATAAAACAGGGTAGGAATGTTTTGTTCGTCAAGTTTCCAGATCAAAGAGGACGAGGAATTGCTGACCGCCTACGAATCAACTTACGTCATCCATTGCAGTCCATCTCACCGCTTAGATTGGCGAAGAATATGACTGGCAGATACACCGTCACAGCGACTGACCGAGTCCCCACCGCCTGCCGGAGCCATCGAAACTGCCTGCCACAAACGCCTCTTTGCGGCGGCGGCCTTTCCGTGATATGCGGCGAAATCTCCGCGGTGAAACCTCGCATTGACTCACAGTAGCTGTGGCCATATGGATCTCTGTCTTCCTATATGAACCCTCGAATGCCTGTCGCAACTCACTCATGCTGAAGGTAATGAGATCTGCAAGGTCCGTAGTCGCAGAGAACGCTTCCAAAATGCGAAATCACACTCAGAGCGCGAGCGCGCCCGCGCGCACCATCACCAGTCTAAGACGGTGGTCCATCACCAACAAAGAACTACCAGGTGAGGATCTAGCTTCCACAATAACAGAGCGCTGCGGGTGGCTGATAATTTCGTCTGTTCTTGCCTACAGCAGTACCGCAGGTCAGGTCTATTCACGTATACGACTTTGATAACACATGTAAGGATGCACCCGTCACCGTGCGACTTTCGTCTGATCCGCCTCGCATTCTAATGCTTTCCAGTATTCCTGAGCCCGCTCCCGAACCCGCAACTCTGGAATGGCCCGACGATCGGGTTCCTTCAAGCCTATGAGAGCTTCGCGAACGGCGGTTGGTGGCATGACCCGAACCTCTTGTCGGCTACCGGAGAAGGTATCGAGAAGGAGGAACCGCGCGCGTGGGAGGGGTGGTGGAACGAACAGATTGTGTGGTCTTCCATTACAAAAACCTACACGTGAACTACAGCAATTTGGCTGATACGTTCCCCTTAGGTGCAACTCGTGAAATTGAGCATGGAGCAGAAAGACGCGTTGACGGTGCTTCTGACGGGTCGCAGTGAAAGTGGATTCTCGGAGATCATCAAACGCATGGTGAACAGTAAGAAGCTGGAGTTTGATCTGATTTGCCTCAAGCCGGAAGTTGGCCCGCGGAATCAACGCTTTGCGAGCACGATGGAATTCAAGCAGACTTTCCTGGAAGACCTTATCCTCACTTACGAGCAGGCTGAAGATCTTCGCATCTATGAAGATCGCCCGAAGCAGTACGTCTTCCATGTCTGTGTTGTTTTTCCTTTTTGCATCTTCGCTCCTCCATATCGCTGGAGCATCTGACCGTCTGCCAGTGCCAAAGGCTTCCGGGACTACTTCGAGCAGCTGAACCGCAAGTTCCAGACTGCGCAGGGCCCCAGCCCGCGAAAGCCGATCACCTCGGAAGTCATCCAGGTAGCCGAAGGATCGATGTATCTTGACCCCGTATTGGAAACCGCCGAAGTGCAGCGCATGATCAACTCGCACAACCTCACCACCCGCACGCCGTCACTCAACAAGGCCAAGTCGCCGTACGGTCGACTGCGCATCAAGCGCACCATCTTCTACACGGGCTACCTGATCTCGAACGCCGACTCGAGCCGGCTGATCCGCGAAGTACTAACGCCGATGCTACCCTACGGGCTGGCGGACTCCAACGATCTGAAGTACATGGCCAACAGCATCCTCATCACGCCCCGCCCAGCGCCACGGTCGATTCTGGACAAGGTGGGCGGCATCGGCAAGAAGCTGAGCTGGCAGATCACGGGCACGGCGTGTTTCGAGAACCGCGTGTGGGCCGCGCGGATGGCGCCCGTGCCCGCGACCGCGAAGTACTACACCGAGAACCCGCAGCCCGTCGTGGTGCTGGCCGTGCGCAAGGGCGCGCGCCCCATCGACGCCGGCAAGATCCAGAGCTGGCACCCCGTCCCCGCGGACAAGGCGCTCCCCGTGGACACCGTCGTCGGCGAGAAGGTCGTCCTGCGCGTCGAGGAGGAGAACCCCAATGAGGGCGAGTGGGAGAGCCAGTTCCTCAACAAGAACAACAAACGCCGGCACCAGCAGGAGCGCAACGAAGAGATCCTCTACCCGCCGCACGCCGAGCAGCCCGCCACGTATGACGGCGCGGCGGCTGCTGCTGCTGCTGCTTCGCACCACCACCCCCACCACCCCCACCACGCAAGACAGCCGCACCCGAATGCCATGCGCAGCGGAGGCCGCCATCACCACGACGACGGACCCCCGCGCCGGGGTAACGCGTTCCGGGGCCGCGGCCGCGGCGCTGCAGGGCGAGGCAGGGGCGGCCACCATCAGCACCGCGGCGGCAACCGTGGTGGTGGTGGTGGTGGCGGTCGAGGCCGGGGAGGCCGTGACAATGGGCCGCCGGGTTACCGGTCCCTCGACGATTACGGCGGTGGGTATGAAGGCAGTCATGAGGAAAAGCCCGGACCAGGCGGTGGTCCGCCGGTGATGAATTACTAGACGAAAAGAAAAAAACAAAACAAAAAATAACATTATGAGGGGCGCTCTTTGCATTTGCGTAACCCCAGCAGGCGTCTTGATTTGTTCGTGTCTGTGGACCGAAGAGAGGATGTTCTCTTAGCATGCAGATTACCTAGTAGTAGACGCTGGTAATCACAATACCATGTCATGTGACAGTCTACTGAATACTCGATATCTTCCCCGTTGGGATCTTTGTATTTGAGGGTAGGAATTTCACGGAGATCCTGGTCGAAAGCTTTTGAACCGAGGGATGCTGCTCTATTGGACAGTTCCATCCAGGGCATGAGCTGCTCGAATTTGCAACCAATGATACGGACAAGGGCGGGGACGATGCAAGCGATGTGTCTCAAGTATCAATAGGAGTTCTTTACGCAGATCAAGTCGCCTCAGCAGAAAGCACAAAATGAACAACAAATACATGATCTAGAAGACTATCACAAAACTATTAAAAGCCCAGATCCACCTAATATCCCCTCCGCAGCCACAAACAAGATAACGCGAAGCAACCTTAACAAGGGTTTTATACAAGGCCCATGACAAAGCGAAAACAAGCATCGAGGCCAACAAGATCTCTCCGCAGATTATACAGGGTAGGAGGAGGAAAACAAGTTTGCGAGGAGTGGATTGATTCGTTTCTGATGAGGTGAGCTAAACTAACCTCAAGAAGACTGAACGGCCGAATTGATCTGTTGTTGGCCGCATCTTGTTCATTAGGCGTTTTCTTTTCTTCATGATGACTTCTTTAAACAAACAGAATGAAAAACTGTAACCGTATCTCGTATTCCCTTGTCCAAATGTCCGTACCCATAAACTCATATAAAAAGCCAGAGAGAAAAATTTCATGTTCCAAATGTCAATATGCATCATTATTCACGTGCTGCTCGTTGTATATGCCGTCTCTGGGGCGTGTTTATCGCAAGAAGGCGGGGGTGTCGAATGAAGGGGCAGTGCGTAGCGTTGAAAATCAAAGTGGGGAATCAAAGTGCGATGAAAAAAGGGCTGAGGGTCCAATTTGGCATGTCAGCGTGGCTATGGTTCGTCCGTCAATTGTCGGATGAGGCTGATGCTGAGAATCATGACGAGAAGACCTATCGTCACCACCACCATAAGGCCGAATCCAAACCAGCCTAGCACCATGGCAGAAGTACCAACACCACTCTTCACGCTACCGTTGCCCATGTCCTGGGCGATGGTGCTCGCGGCGACGGATGCGGTATGCTGCCAGAGAACGGACACGAGGACGAAGACCGACGCGACAAAGATGAGAGCGAGGGCGGCTTGCGAGACAGGTCGTGAAGGAAATGGCTTGGCTTCGACTTCGGAACCACTAGCATCGAGCTCGTCGTGCCATCCGGGGAAGGTGGCCAGCAGGATAAAACAGAAGAAGGCGAGGATGACGGCAATGATGCTATCGCGATTTAGCAAGACACACACAAGACGAAAACCTAAGAGAGAACGTACAGTAGATATGGAAACACAACAGCATCTTTGAACGTTGACGCAACCCATATCAGGTTCAGAGGGTCTTGATCGACCGTGACAATCTCGGCCAAGGCGGTCGCATTGGCATTGCAGATATATGATCCTGCATCCGGCTGCACGCAAATACCGAAGTAGCCCACACGGACTTCCATTTCGGCTCCTCCTACTATGTTCGCCGTCGCTGTAACCACGCCCGGATCTACCTGCGCTAGGTTGAACGTCGGCGAGTATCGTTCGTAGTATAATGATATCAGGAATATGCTAGGAATCTGGGGTGAAGACGACGAGCATCCGGCCAATAATAGGGCTGATCAATGTTAGTCGCATTCCGGAGCACGGGGGATCGGAGAATTACTGACATAGAAGGATGATGGCGACCGCAATGATAATCATTAGCACGTGGTGGTAACCGATCATTGGTAGCAGCCCTGCAGGGTCAAGCGTCAATATTCTAATGCCTCTCTTCGAAGGAAGCGAGATACGTACGGGCTAGCCGGGCACCGATTTTAGAAGGCATCTTGGGTTGTCCAGGTGTTGTCTCCCCGCGTCTTTAATTCAGGACTCACTTCTCGGAACCCCGAGAAGGAGTCTGCGCCGGTTGCTGCGCACCTCTTGCGACACTACCACCCAAATGACAGATCAATTATGGTTAGATGCTCGCCTTCTTCAAGAGAAGTGAGCTTCGAGTGATGATGTCGTGACTCGTGCTCTCAGCGCCGAGGAGATATGGCAATGTCTGTGGGAGGAATGCAGCGATTGCCCGGTATGTTGAGCACAGGAGCTGCAATGCGACGACGGGCCGGGACCGTTATCAAGATCGAGATCCAAAGAATGTATGACTGGAAAGTCCCACGGATAGCCCTGAATAGTGGATAATGGTGGTTAGAATTGTACAAGGAGAGTCACCAACTGGGCTGGGGTGGGCTAGAGTGGAGGGACTGGATGTCTGCCAAAAACAGGCAAGCGGAGGGTAAGGGAATGGGGAAAGGAGAGTGAGTGCAGGCAGGAGAGAGGAAGGGGGGGGGGGGGGGGGGAGGGTTTTTTTTTTTTTTTTTTTTTTTTTTTTTTTTTTTTTTTTTTTTTTTTTTTTTTTTTTTTTTTTTTTTTTTTCCAAGGTTGAGTCCACCCGACAGAATTGGGCCTTGACGCGCCAGAATAGTCAATGAAGCTGGATTGGAAAGAGGAATAATGAGGGAGGCTGGGAAGATAGGTAGTAGTGTGGAGTGTACGATGTACTGTACTGTGTATGTAGTCTACAGCCCAAAGAAGGGCCAAAAGCGGGAGGCTGGGCCACTGCCTGCCACTTCCCGTTTGTTTACCGCGTCCGTTCCCCGGTAACCAGTCCACACCGCCCGCCGTCATCTGACCCCATTGGATCCGCCCGGACTCCACTGATCGCGCTAACCCCCGATCATCTTATCGGCACGTGCCCACTCCCAGCCTCCAACTTTTCCATGGAACCTCACACTCTTATGTCATAGTCTAGCCAAATGCTTTGCACCTAAGAGATATGCGGTTAATCCCATGTAGATCTTGTTATTTATACGTCCAAGCACCCTCTCTGTCATGTACTGTACTGTACTGCGTACTGTGTGTCAAATCACCAACCCAATGCCATGATACATAAAATTAACAATACTCCCAAGAACTCCTATATTGATAATCATAAGTCGATTGTCCCCCAAGCACTCCAAGAGTTTGTCTCAACCTACAAAGGAGAATCGCTTGAGGTCAATAGCGACTGGGATCGGCAAGCCTCCATTGGCATTACCGTCGGGTTCTTCCAAGTCGTCTTCTTCATCGTCTTCACTATCCGGAATGATCATGTCTTCACTCCCATGACAGGTGGGCATAACATTCCGGGTGCTGCCTAGACTGCTGTTGCTGGGCTCAGCTGGAGTAAACGAGACTTTTGATGCCCGAAAGGCGGCGAGAGACGACGAAAGATGGTTGAGAGATCGAGACCTAGCCAAGGCACTTTGCCCCAGTCGTTGCAAGGGTGTTGTCCGTCCACGTCTAGGCGGCGTCCGTGGACTTCCGGTTCTCAGGTCCATTGGTGATTTCGATTTCGAGAAGGGGATAGTTGGAAGGGGCCGTGCATTGGGTTCTGTCCGAGTGACGCTCTCCGAGCGAACGCTGCTATCTCTCCGATGGAATGCAAACCTCGAAAGCAGCCCTGAGTTTTGCTTCTCGATGTGATAGTCGAGGACTTTCTGAAACTCTACCGGATTGGTCTCCAGACTGACAGTCTTGGGGTTGCCCTCAGTAAATTGAATGGAATCTGATGGTACTTCTCGCTTCTGCTCCAAACCCTTATCGAGGTGATCCTCGACATTAGCTTTCGTGGATTGCGGGAGCACGTTTGATGCGTGGAGAGGTTGACTTGGCCCAGCATCTTGGTACTCCTCGATTCTATCTTTCGCAGGTGTCTCGGTAGGATCCGGAATCTGAGACATCATATCCTCTACGGAATCATCTGAGAAGACGTCCAAAGAGTGTTTCCGAGCCTTTTTAGTACGGTTAACCTTAAGTCCGCTCGGACTAGACTCCCCAGTACTGCTTGTGAAGAATCGACTGCGGCAAGTAGATGCACTTGGTAATTGTCCCTCATCTATATCTGAACAGAGGCGCTGTCGCTTAGAGGGTTGCAGAGCAGACAGTCTCAAGGCTTGAGGATTAAAAGAGTCCCGCTCGACATCTCTTGCCAAGGGACTAGAGAATCTGCTCGACAACGTAGCAGAGGCCGACCTCATCAGAGTTGGCTGCGTGGGAACGGAACTACTCTCCCAAGAAGTATTAGCATGACGCTCGAGAAGCCGTTGCTGGCTTGGGGAAGGCGTGAGGCTATTCGGGTCGAGCTCAGCTAACGGCGTGCGTCTCGGGGTGAAGAAAGAATTGATGGGCTTGTTGGGCTTCAACTCGGCTGCTGATCCGAGTGTTTGTCGACGTTGCAAGGTGTTTGTGAGTCGTTTCTCGGTAAACTTCGCTGCAGCTGGCGGCTTCAATATCAGAGGTTGCTTAGTTGCTGGATCCAGATCCCCCCGAGCCACTCCCACCGCAACCTCGGGCTCCACGTCACTGCCGATGAAAGCCAACTCTTCAAGATTGACATCATCTTCAGGTACTGTGAGCGTAACCAGCTTTTGAGCCTTGGGGCAATAGACTCGCTGATAGAGGAAAGTAAGCTCTGCTTCCTTGAAGCTCTTCAAGTAGTCCGCAGGAACGTGATACTGGCCGTCAAACTGGAGCATCCGCACGGCTTTCTCAACATTTTTGTATCTGCGTATGCTCTGATGGGCCGTCTTCAGACCCATCCGTGGAATATTGGCCAAATAGTCGCAGCCGGCGAGAATGCACATGCGTCGAAAGTCATCATCCGACCATCCTATCAGGCTGACGTCCCGACAAGCCCCGAAGTCCGCGCGATTGATCTCAATGCAGTCACCATGTTGATCAAGCTTGGACAGCAGGCGTTTGGCGCCAAACACCAGCAAGTCGGAGTCCTCTGAGATGATGCCATGAATGATACCCTGCTGCTCCAAGTATACCAACTGTGCATCGGCCTCGTACGGAGCTACCACATACTGCACATCCATTTGCTTCAGTTCTTCAATCAACTCCCGCGCCATCAGAGGAGTCACGTCGACCGCCTTCTGTAGTTCCTGGTAAGCTTCCTTCGTGCGGCCCTTTCGGAGCAATTCCATCCCAAGTGCCTTGCCATCATGTCGCCTTTTCTGTCGTCGATCTTCGGTGCCAGCTTTGCTAGGAAGATTATCTCCGTCGAATACAAGATATGGCGTTACTCCAAAGTAGATAAGCATGCGAACCCGATTTAGAACAAAGTCAATGTGTCTTTCATTGATGTTAGCGCAGAGCAGTCAGATGGCAAGCCTACAGGTACATACTTTCTTGTGGGCTTGTCCAGGACCAAATCCACGGAGCAGGCGACCGTACCACGATGTAGCCATCCGTAGGCATCAATCCCCAAGGTCTGCCCACTATAACTTTTCAGGTGACATGGTTTCTGGATTGATTTAAGAAGAACATGAAGACCTAGGAAGAACACGAGTAGTTAGAGACAGCTCTAGAGCGCCTCGGAAAGACAAAGGTTACCTTTAATTCCCATTGTCAGTACCCTCTTGACGAGATGGCAGGCCGCGCTCTCTATACCGGCACCGCCAAGACAGGGATCTGCTCCGGCTGTAGGTGCTCAGGGGTCAAGCCAGATGATGAAAGCGAGGACCATGGGAAGGCTGCTAATCAATGATGGAAGAAGACGTCCACCCCCTAAGCGACCAGCAAACGACAATGACCTAGACAACGAGGTTGGAATGCTTGATCTTCATCCCCTCCGACGCGCCAGGAACGCGATGGGGCGAGGAAAGCCATCTCATATTCTGATTGGTTTCATGTGAGCGGCCTGCGCTCTCTTTCTCACCGCCATTGCATTCTGCCCGCCCAAAAAAGAAAATCGCCGAGGGGAAAAAAAATCGCTGATAAACTGGACGACATTACAACAATCTACAAGCAGACAGGAGAAACAAACGTCACTATGCCGAAGACGCTACAGAAAGTACACAAGCATATTGCGAAGAAGAGAGGAGCGGTTGAGGCTCTTCACGAGTTCAGCAGAGATGCCAGAAGATTACGCCGTGCCACCGCTAGAGATGACCGAGTCGCTCGAGTGTCCGCCAATATGTCGCGGGGCAGACAAACCTATGGTGAGGCCTAGCACTGCGCCACTTTGTCTCGCTCCAAGGACTTCTCACTAATCAACTCTATGACACACAGTTGACCGCATTGCATACTTCTACGAGACGCTACCCGAAGATGCCACACCCATGTCGGAAGACGAGATGAAGGATATCGTGGTGAGGTATGTACCGGTGGCGCAAGGGCCAATTATAGCTTCGTGCGCTTCGAATGCTCACGTACAAACCAGGTACATCAACCGTAGTGTGCCCGAGATCGAGCAATTACAGAGCGAGAGACGGAAAGGCAGACCCCCCAGCAAGCGGGAAGAGGCGTTGCTGCAGCGAACCGATGTTGAGAACAAGGAATTCAAGACGGGCTTTTGGTTGCCTGATCTTAGTGAGCAGAGTGTGATCAACTCGCTTAGAGCTTGGAATGGCGATTGGTCTGGCTTGAGCACAATGAAGTTCATCCGGATCACTAAGGATGGAGGCAAGCAGCCTTCGGTATTTCCTCCCAAGGGAATGTCTTGAAAGATTTCCTTCGTCTTCTGTGTGCCGAGTTGCAAAAAGTTTGGGTGCTATGCTATGTTGCGGGAATCTCATGGGACTATGGCGTTATAATTGCATATAATTCATGTATAGACACATATCATATCATATGGTTTTTCTTGAATCAACAGTAAAAGAAGTACGTACTCCGTACTGTACTGTACTTTCATGGATGCGAAGGATGGAGCTCCAGGTCTTGGCGCGGGAAGAGCTTTGGATAGTGGAGGTGCCTGAGACTCCAGGCTCCTGTCGTTCACATCATCACTTTGCCTCTTCCGCATTCTTCCCATCATCCCACCCCCATTCATTTTTCCCATTTGACTTTCAGCTCCAATTCATCTATCATCCACCCACTACCTTCAAGATGATGTCCCTTCGCACTCTTACTCGCTCCGCCCCCCGCTCCATTGCGCGGTCTCTTGCTGTCTCCTCCCGCGCAACTGTCTCCAGACCCGTTGCCGCTGTTTCTCAGAATGCTTTCACCTTGAAGCAGATCACCAAGCCTGCCTATGCTGCTTTTTCGACCTCTCGGGCTTTCAAGCAGGCCCCCGGCGAGGGTAAGAGAACCTTTCTTGGACGAATGATGGCGATTCTGCGACCTTCTATTCAAGCGCATCAATCCATTTTTCCCCTCATGTTTTTCGAGCTTCTCCGCGTCACCTTGTATCCACATTCCTGTTCTTTCCAAGCATTGGAGGCTTCGGTCATGGACTGTAGATGACATTTCATTCTGGCGCACAATACTGACTACTCGTTGTACGAGATAATAGGTGACGTCGAGCTTGTTGCCAAGCTTGAGGATGAGCTCAAGCACGAGAAGGCCTCCGGCCTTGAGGACCTGGAAGGCTCCGTTCAGAACATCCAGTATGTTCTGCAAAACAACTCCTGGGAGGTACGTCTTGTTGGACCATCGTCTGTTGACCGCATTAGCTCACATTTTATGGGTTTTCTAGGTCAAGGATATTCCCGGCGAGCAGGAAGTCACTTTGACCAAGAAGTTCGGCAAGGAAGAGTAAGAAAGCTTGTGCCTGCGTTTCTCTCCTTAAGTATCAATCTAATCGTTTGTACTTCTCTATAGGATCCGCCTTACTTTCACCGTTGCAGACCTCCAAAACCTGAGCGAGCAGGAGGATTTCTCCGCTGATGGTCTGATGGACGCAAACGACTTCGGAAGCCACCAGCCTGCTAACCAAGGTCGCGCAGGCATCTCCCAGCTTCCCGAGGACCGCATCGCTCCCTCCGACCGCGACGAAGTCGACATCGACGACCTTGAGCCCGGCTTCCCCGCTCGTGTCAATATCACCATCGAGAAGCCCGGCAGCGGCGCTCTCCTGGTCCAGACCATGTGCACCGATGGCGTGTTCCAGGTTGAGGAGGTCTCCTACTTCAACAAGCCCGACTTGGCTCTTGCGCAGACCGCCGAGAAGGACTGGGCTAGACAGAGCCTGTACGCCGGTCCTCCTTTCGAGAACCTCGACGAGGAGCTTCAGAACTTCATTGACCGCTACCTTGACGTGAGAGGCATCAACGCCGAGCTTGCCACCATGATCCCCGACTACATCCAGGTCAAGGAGCAGAAGGAGTACGTCCGCTGGCTCGAGAGTACGTAACCCACCGATATCTCCTCCCTACAATCGTTTGCTAAATATCTGTTTAGATGTCAAGAACTTCGTCTCTGCTTAGATCAGGCGGACACAGACGTTCTTCCCGATTCCTGCACAGCATGCTATTGAATGATGCGTTTTAACTCTCACAAATATATCATCTGTCACTCCTGTTTTCAACAAAGCAGGCTTTATGGTCAATAATGAGGTAGTGCTGCTCGTCTTACAGTCCTACTATGTAACAACATAGAATCAAATTTCACAAAAAAAAAAGTAATTTTGACTGGAAACATGGCTCCTGTCGATTCGTATTCGGTCCCATAACCACTCACTGAACTCAATCTGCAGTCACAAATGAACAAAAGAGTAAGAGCCATGACAATATTTACACAGAACACAGGTAAAAAAGCCCTGTGACCCTTCTTCAAACGCCTAAAACATTCACCCTCAAAGGACATACTCCCAAATCGCTCCAAGATCATACCCAAAAATAATGTTACCCAGGCTAGGACCTGAGAGGATTAGAATCGTAAAAGACCACATTCGTCTACGAGGAAACTCAGAAGCCTAGAACTCCATACTCTCAGGCTTTGTCTCCTCGACGTCCTCATTCCGCTCCCGTTTGCCACCGCGCTCTTCCTTGAGAAGACCGGCGATGAAGGAGCGGAAATAGTCGATGTATGGCTTCAGGCTCGTCTTCTCATAGTCCTGTACCCTGCGGCTGCCCCTCGCGTCCGAGTCGGCTACACTACCCTCGCCCTCGGCCGCCTCCGGGCCGGCATTGGTGCTCGGATGCTCCGCATCCCACGCATCGATCTCGGCGAGCAGCTGCGTGACCGTCGGCACGGAGAGGGGATCGAACAGCTCGGCCTTGCGGGCGTCGATGGGGACACACACGCGGCCCGTGCCCGGATGGATGACGAACGGGCTCTTGAGCAAGTGAATCATCTTCTTGCTGACCTCGGAATCCAGCCGGGGGTAGGTGTACTCCAGCACGATGTCCTGCTTGGCGTCGCGGAGCGTGGCCGGGTTCAGGGTGCTGCTCTTGCCCGTCTTGGCGAGGGCGTCGATGTCGGCCCACTTCTTGGCGCTGGTGCGGTCGGGCGAGGACTCCCACTTCTTGCGCAGGGATTCGTTCAGCCCTCTGTCCGGCAGGAGGGCCAGCAGGCGCTGCGCCTGCTCGGGGCCGAGGAAGGTGTCCTGGTCGACCAGCGTCGTCTGGGCGAAGTGGGATTTCAGGAGGTCGAGGCTGCGCGCCATGTGCGGGTGCAGTGGCCGCTTGAGGTTCACGCGCTTGCCGCTGCTGTTGCCGCCCCGCACCACGTCCAGGTACCCGGCGATGGCCCTGCGGCGGTCGTCCGGGAGGCTGCGCGCGCGCGGGTCACACACCCAGGCGTGCGCACCACGCCGACCCGAGTAGACCCAGAGGATGTGCTCGAACCCGAAGTCGTCGCGGAGGGCCGTGTCGACGACCTTGATGGCCATAGTCACAAATGCCCAGCATTTGCCACAGATGTTGGCCTTCGTACAGCAGGATCGAATGTCGTCGTAATCCGTCAAATCGATATCGAAGACGAGTTCCTTGGAGATGGGCTTCAGCTGGCCGCCGCGGAGCGTCTTGCGATCTCGGGGGTTGGTGTTGTAGACAGGTCCGATTTCGAATCGAGAGGGGTTCATTCGGATGATATCTTTACGGAAGCTGCCTACCCGTTAGCACAGAGTTCTGATGTGGCACTTGCGGATCAATCGCGCAGTACTCACAGATCTGCCGTTGCATATGATTGGTATCGGAGGTAGGCATCGTTCTGGAGGGTGAGGGCGAATTCGCGATTGCCGAAATCGGGCGAAGGAACAATTCCGTGATTGAGCCATTGGAATAGGTAGCGGAACGGGAAGAGGCGTTGGTAGAATGCGAGCATGGTGTCTGTGTCTACCTCTGGACCGGGAGCAGGGGCGGCGCTGAACGAGCAACTTCTATTAGTACCAGTATATGCCTTGGTAGTCTGCGCAGAACCTACTCTGTCTGCATCGTGTCCTGATTCTGAGGTGCTGGTGCGCTCGAAGCTGGGTATTCTTCATCATCGTCGTCGTTGAACAGGTCTTCCAATTTTACGCCTGCTGCTGCATTGTCTGGTGCATCGGTCTTGTCTTCGGAGGTGATTTCCGCTGAAGGAGCGTCTGGTAGAACCTCTTCATCTTTGCGATCGGCTGATGAGCCTTGCGAGGACACTGAGTGAGGCATCATAGGGGTTTGTTGTGGATTGCCTTGTTGTTAGACAACAATCGGAGATCACTGCATCTATCTCTCAGCTACCGCAGCAAACCATTAACGCGCTCCAAGACGCGTTCCCACGCGCCGCTTGCCCTAAACCCTGATACGATAGCTGAGTTGAGGGGAGCTTATCTACACGTGATCCACTGCTGCAAACGGCGATGAGTCAGCAAGGTACCGCCGACCCACCCAGAAGCAACGAAGTACTCCGTACGAAGTATGAATGAAGTAAGTTATACTTTGCTCCTGCAGAGCTTCACAATCACGTTTTCCAAGTTCTGTCTGGTACCACCCCTGCAGGAACACTTGCCATCTGCTATCGCCGCTTGCGGCCTTGGTTCCTGTCAAGATGCTCAACGACCTTTTGTCTGATGACGTCTTACATTGCTCTCATAGGACTACCTCGGTAGCCACGTTATCCACTCACTTCAATGAAACATTACCGGCTTCTCATCTCAACGACTTCCTCACCAGCTTTGAAAACGGCCGTTCCACAATTCGGTGCCAGATCCTTCAGAGCTCAATGGTGCTTGAAGTCTTCTTAGATAGCCTATTCGACTGTGTGGCAACGACCTACCTCGATTTCGATTGACATTGCTCAATGATGCCATGGCCTGGATCTCGTCATAAGGCCATATGGACTACATTGTTCAGATAGGATGCTCAACGCAGCTACCTAATGTGCTTCGTGAGCATCTGCCCGTACTGCTCTGTGCTATAGTCGCTTTCTTGCTTTCTGTCCCTGCCCTGATCCTTGACCCGACAAACTTACCTGCAACGTTACAGGCAGGCGGATCTCGAGCGACTCCACATTCCTGCAAAGCTTTTTCGAATGTGTCAGCTACGGAGCTTTACGAGCCAATCCATGCATCTTTACAAGCTTAACTTAGCTTTCTCAGGGCTCGATACTCCGTATTGGATCACAAATTCTGGTAGCACTTCCCTTCTCAGCAGGCTTGTCCCCGCTTTGCTTGACTAGTTTGGCTTGCACTAGCATAGGTCACGGTGATAGCCGGGAGGTGTCCAGCTTCCCTATTCGAAAACTGGAGTAGTTGCACAAAGTCATGACGACAATACTGCTCTTGACTTCCTATCTAAGTACAGCCATCTAGCATCGTGTCCGAAGATCGTGGATCACTGACGTGGGTACTGTGGGCCTCTGTCCAAGAAGATGTAGCAAGACGTTACATTCGCGCAACAGCTCGACACATGAGATTCCCTTTGGCTTGGATCACAGCATCACATCGGTGGTTCCTTTCGCATCCATGACTTGGTCGGCCTCAATCTGCGTCTCGTAGCCTACCAGAGCTAGCATCGATGAGCTATACTTTTGCTCCTGAACCATACAACACTTGCCCCGTACTTCGTTAACCAAAGGATACTACTGTGGCATTATCACCATCGTCAGTGACGACTATCGTGTGCATAGTCATCAGGCTCTTCGGCATGAAGATTTAAAGCTCGAGACATTCTGCTTCATCGGATCGTTTCTTCCTTCTCTATTCCACCTCGTGCCGTACGGAAGCCACTCGCTGTTCCTTCTTCATCCCTCGTTTATATCAAAAGCTGTGTTGTTTGAGCCTTTTGCATAAAAAAAAAATTCAACCTTCGAAATGGTCAAGGGAACTATTGCGCTCCTGGCTTTAGCTGCTCCAGCCCTTGCCGGTGTCATCCAAGGGCGTGGCGGAGAGGTAAGCTTAATGCAAACGTGTGCCCATTCCGGTTGACATGCTAAGAAACCTCCAGCCCGATGAGAAGAAGCCAGCCACCACCAAGAAGCTTGTTCTCACCACCGACCCTCCCCGTACCATCACCAAGACTACTACCTATGTGACCACCGAGACCCCAGGTTTGTCTTGCTCTCATGTACTTCCTCAAGCAGATCGTGTCTAATATAGCTTGCAGAAACGACCACTGTTGTTGTCTCTGGCAACAAGACTCTTACGGTGCCCATCACTCTCACCAACACCGTTACTCTGACCACCACATGGTGCGAGGAGGAGGGCAAAACTATTGTTCCCACCGGCAAGGAGCCAGTGCCCACTGGCGTGAAGCCCCAGCCTAAGCCCAACCCTACTGGTACTGTCATTCCTGTCAAGCCAACCACCAGCCACGGCACTGCTCCCATCAGGCCGACTACCAGCCACGGCACTGCTCCCATCAGGCCGACTACCAGCCACGGCACTGCTCCCATCAGACCAACCACCAGTCATGGCACTGCTCCCATCAGACCAACCACCAGCCACGGCACTGCTCCCATCAACCCGACTACCAGCCACGGCACTGCTCCCATCAAGCCAACCACCAGCCACGGCACTGCCCCCATCATTGGCACTGGACTTCCCCCAGCTCCTTTCCCCAGTCACACCATCCCCGCCAACGGCACTATTCCTACCACCAAGCCCGGTCCTTTCCTGAACACCACCAGCATCCCCAGCGGAACCCAGCCGGTGCCTGTTGCTCCGGGTGTCACGACCGTGCCTTCCGTCCCTGGATCTCCCACCGGCGTTGTGCCCGTTGTTCCTGTCGTGCCCGGCGGATCTACTCCGTCTACTCCTGGCTCTACCACTCCCGGACAGCCTGGTGAATCTATCCCTGGTGCTCCTGGTGCTCCTGGTGCTCCTGGCTCCTCCACTCCTGGCGCTCCTGGCGCTCCTGGCTCTTCTACCCCCGGTGCTCCTGG
>NW_020291649.1:0-133555 GCF_003184785.1 Aspergillus japonicus CBS 114.51 | reverse complement strand
GCTCCTGGCGCTCCTGGCTCTTCTACCCCCGGTGCTCCTGGCGCTCCTGGCTCTTCTACCCCCGGTGCTCCTGGTGCTCCTAGCTCCTCCACCCCTGGTGCTCCTGGTGCTCCTGGTACCCCTGAGGGCTCCAGCCCTGTTGCTCCTGGTGCTCCTGGCTCTTCCAGCCCTGTCGTTCCTGCCGCTCCTGAGGGTTCCAGCCCTGCTGCTCCTGAGGGTTCCAGCCCTGTTGCTCCTGCCGGCACCTCAACCCCCGAGCAGCCCACCGGCGCCTCCCCAGCGGAGCCTTCGGTCTCGAGCCTCACGGGCGCTGCTTCCAAGATGCAGCCCGTGGCCGGTCTTCTCGCCGCTGTCATGGGTCTGATGGTTCTTCTGTAGATGACTCCTCCATCTTCAGCAATGAATCGATAGAGCCATTCATCTTCCCTTTGACCACAAGAAGAAACTATCAGATCAAAACAAATGGTGCTTGGAGTTCGGTTTTGGAATTTTTGCTACATTGTTGGTTATTTCCTATGTCATGAAGGGAGGACTGTCTTTGATTGTGACTCAGGACTACGACTCAAGACACAGCCACGCTCACTGGGGTGAGCGACAAGGAACACTGTGCTTAGCTCCTGATCGATTTCCCATTGGCAGTTCCTTTTGCCTACTAGTTTAATAATATATAATGAGTACGGTACGTGGAATAAAAATGGCATTTTTTTTTGTTTTTTCTTGGAAACAAGTTTCAAGCTCTCACTTTTGTCTTTTCATGTAGCTTTGATGTTCCTCTTGGTTTCTCATTTTCTTTTCTCTTCTTCCTACCATCATGGTAAAAGCCTGTCGCATAGCTGATGCCACGCTTTGCAGTGCGTAATCATATTTTCCGGAAACGGAAGAGGTTGCATCTTACGTAGTCCTTTACCCAACCCAGTCCAACCACCTCCGAGACGAGAGGGGATATGTGTGTGTGGGTACTACGGGTAGATCTGAGTAGCTGAAGACTCAAATGCAATTCGATGATATCAGGTACACAAAAATTCCACGAAAGGGAACGATCAGCAAATCCAGGCGGCATGAGTGAGTGCATCCCATGACAATCTCTGACAAGGTGATGCCCTGATTACGATCCCACCTCCCGTTACTCGTATGGATCAGAGCAGTAAGTAGTACTCCTCCCCCCCCCCCCAAGGCCACCCTTCCGCATCGTCTATAGATTCTCCAGATGCCCGATTTCGAGACCCCAAATAGTTGAGAAAGGGGCACAAACTGATCGCACGCAAAGATGCAAAACATAAGTGATATATAGATAGGACTCACGACTGAAATGGTTTTCAATCGGTCGAGGGTAGGATTAGGGCAAGGGGTGTTGAAAACTTGGAAGACTACCTACCTACCTATCTGGACCCAACCACTCGCAACCATGGGCCAAATTAAGGGATATGGGTGCTTTCTAGCAAAAGTTTCTAGGACTCTGAACAATCGAGTGGGAACTATCAGGAACCAGCGGGTCCTGGTAAAACCCGGTTGCAAGTTCGGCACTCTTGTCACTACACGTGCATGATTTATGGATCAAGTGGTTGAGTGCTCGTCAGAGCTTATGGAGAATAGCTCAGTGTAGACATAACCACCCGCGATGAAGAGGTATAGAACGAGGAAGCCAGGTTAAGTCAGGGGCGGGATGGATTCTATAAGTTATACTTTACTAAATCTGAGACAGGGCATAGTTCTGGAACTGATCGTGGTAGAGGCAGAGGTGTGGAGATTAGGACAGGGGGGAGTAGAGGGTATCTTTTGCTGGAGTAGAACTATCTCCTAGTAGATATTGGATTAAGTAGCTGTGGATAGCAACAGAGTATGGATAGTATATCAGGTAGAGGATTGCTTAGCTAAGTATAGCTTAGCGTCGATGTGAAGACGACTTTTCTGTAGCTGGGGTTATACGATGTGGGTACGGTGTATACAGGGTAGATATATGTAGAGGAGAGGAGAAGAAAACAGATACCAATACTGGATTATCTCGTTGAACTAGATACCTTTATCACTTTTGGCAACGGTTTCGAATATATGCAGGGAGAAAGGGAGTAGCAGAACTCAAGGTATAGAGATATCGAGGCGGAGCATAGCACAGAACTATGTCGATTATGGATGAGATACTGATGAATTTACTGGCCCATAGAGGAAAGCTTGATGCCTTGAGAGTCATGGCATTGGTAAGGAAGGAAGACAGCTATACGAAGTTGTGGTGTTTACATACTTGCGGTCCCAATTGAAATCATGTGATCTCGCTGAGGCGAGGCGTTACACGCACAACGCCGATAAACTAGTCAAGGTGGAAGAATAGGCCATTCTTATCTGGGTATAGTTTTTAGACAAACTGGTTCCCTAACCCCCCGCTCTCTACACCATGTGAATAGGATCCAAGGGAAGGAATAGTCGAAAGTAAGGATGCTTACAAAAGTGGAAGAAATTCTTGTCATATCTCGTTGTATAGCTTTTATGATATCACAGGTAGTGGGTGAAAGAAATTGGTCATGAATGTATATATAGGATCGATGATGCGCAAGGGGGAAATTTGATACTGGGAATAAAGGGTCTTAAGATGCAAACACAGAGATCTTTCTTCCTTTTCTTTTATGATTTAGCAACAAGCAAGCAACATCTACCGCTTACCCTCCAACTCCTGCTCGACCTCGGCCTTGACGATCTCGCGGACCTGCTCCCATCCGGCCCCAGGACCGACGGGGGTGACGCGGCTCTCGCGCTGCTCCAGGCCGATGAACTCCTGGGGCAGGACCTCGGTGAAGTCGTAGCCGTCCTCGGCGCGCAGGGCGAGGTCGACGGCGCTGGCGAACTTGGCCGGGTGGGCGGTGGAGAGGGAGATGTGGACGGCGCCCGGGTTGCGCTGGATGGAGCGGCGGGCGGCGGCAACGCCGATGGCGGAGTGGGGGTCGAGGATGTAGCCGCCGGTCTTGGAGCTCTTGGCGCTGCCGGGGCCCAGGTTGGCCGGGAAGGAGGTGCGGTAGGTGTCGCGGATCTGGGCGATGGTCTCGTCGTTGCTGACGCGCTCGGACTCGAACTCGGCCTGGGCGCCCGCGAAGACGGCCGGCGAGACCTGGAAGCCGCCCTCGGTCTTGAGCTGCTGCAGCCAGCCGCTGACGCTGTCGCAAGCCTGCTTGCGGCGCGCGTCGGCCGAGGCGGCGTCGCTGCTCTGGTAGGCGAGGAACCAGAGGAGGCGCTCGAAGTTGCTGCTGACCAGGATGTCCATGGCCGGGCTGTGGGTCTCCTTGACGCCGGTGCCGTTGGCGTCGTTCTTGGTGTAGGCACCGCTGCTGCGGAAGAAGCGGTCCAAGATGTCGTTCTCGTTGGTCGCGATGACCAGGCGCTCCGCGGGGAGACCCATGCGCTTGGCGAACCAGCCGGCGAGGATGTCGCCGAAGTTGCCGGAGGGAACCACGAAGCGCAGCTTGGAGTCCTTGTTGAAGGAGGGGGACTTGGTGAGGGAAAGGTAGGAGTAGAAGTAGTAGGAGATCTGGGCGAGGATGCGGGCGAAGTTGATGGAGTTCACGGCCGCGAGGTTGTGGGTGGAGTTGAGCTCGGGGTCGGCGAACAGAGCCTTGACGAAGTCCTGGCAGTCGTCGAAGGAGCCCTCAACAGTGAGGTTGTGCACGTTGGCGTCCAGCACGGTGGTCATCTGGGCCTGCTGGATCGGGGAGACCTTGCCCTTGGGGAACATGATGAAGATGGAGACGTCCTTCTTGCCGCGCAGACCGTAGATGGCGGCGGAACCGGTGTCACCGCTGGTGGCTCCGACGACAGTCAGGTGGTGACGGTCCTTGCCCTCCTTGCCCTGGTTCTTGCGCACGAGGAAGTACTCGAACAGGTTACCGAGGAACTGGAGCGCGACATCCTTGAAAGCGAAGGTGGGGCCGTGGAAGAGCTCGAGCAGGTGGAGGTTCTGCTTGCCGTCGAGTTCGATGGTGGGAGTGCGTTCGGGGTGACGGAAGGTGGCGTAGGAGCGGCGGATGATTTCTTGAAGGTCGTCGCGGGGGATCTCGGACTCTGAGATGTAGAGAGACATGATACGGAAGGCGATCTCCTCGAAGCTCAGATTGCGCCATTCGGACTCCCAGTTAGCGGGGAGGGAGGGGATCTCCTCGGGGATGAAGAGACCGCCATCAGAGGCCAGACCCTTCAGGACAACCTCCTCGAAGGAGAGCTAAGCAGAAGAGCAGACAGGTTAGCCATTGAACCGAAGATTGCTTTCTTAGAGGGTTTGTTGCCATACTCCGTAGGAGGCACCCCGCGTGCTCAAATATTTTTGCGACAGAGTATGCGACATGATGACTGGAAGTATGATGGGGGAAGGGGGAAACAGAAGAGAGATATGACAAAGAAGACACTCAATTGCGAGTCAGAGCCTCTTTCGACAAGAATGCCAGCGACAAAACAGAGGAATATGAAGAGAGAGTGAGTGAGGGGGGCGAAGACAAGAGGCGATGATTCACTCGCCCAAAGAAGAAATTCGGAGGGGTTGCCTGCTGCTTTGGGATTAGTGGCTCCGATGGCGGAGACAGTCACGTGCCGTGCCTATTGGAGTATGTAAATTGTAAGCCTGCCGCAGCCAAGACGGGGCTATTACGAGTACATACTAGACTCTCTATCAAACTGCAGGTTCATCTATGAGTACTGTGAACTCACTACTAATACATTATACAGTCTATACATTCGTCATAACTCATCACCAAGCCCTGTCCGTCTAGTGCTCCTCGTTGACCAACACGTAGCGGTATCTGGCCTTACCGGCATGCATGTTGACAATGGCCTCGTTGGCATTCTTCATCGGGACCTCTTCGATCCAAGGCTTGACGCCCTTGTCCAAGACCAGCTGGAACATCTCGCGGATCTCATCAGGGCTCCCGACCAACGAGCTGGTCACCTTCAACCGACGGATCAGAGGCTTAACGGGCGCCACCAGGGTGCCATCCTCCGGCAAACCGACCTGGCACAGAGTACCATTGACCGCCAGCAGGCCGACGTACTGTTCCAAGGGCATCTGTACACGACGGGCATTAGTAAATTACTTCTCATCAACCCGATAGGAGAAATGAAAATTGAGGAAAATACCTTCGTGGACGAAACAGTCGAGACAATCAGATCCAACGACTTGGCGTACTTGGTAGCCCAATCGGGCTCATCGTCCGTCGCGATGTACAGATCGGCGCCCATCTTCAAGGCATCGGCCGCCTTGCCGGCCTTGCGCGAGATCGCGACCACCTTGTCGGCGCCCATCGCCTTGGCGAACATGACGCCAAAGTGGCCCAGGCCGCCCACACCGATGATGCCGACGCGCTTGCCGGGGCCACAGCCGTTGTGCTTCAGCGGGCTGTAGAGGGTGACACCACCGCACAGCATGGGAGCGGCCTCGGCGGAGGGGATGCCGTCGGGGATCTTGATGGCGAAGCGGGCGGGGACGCGGTTGTACCGCGCATAGCCGCCGTAGGACTTGCCGCCGTTGAGGTGGACGCTGTTGTAGGTGCCCACCCACTTGTGGGGACAGTACTGCTCCCAGCCCATGGCGCACTCGGCGCAGTCGCCGAGACGGCCCTGGCAGGAATCGCTCTGCGCGCCGACGCCGACGCGGTCCCCGAGCTTGATGTCGCGGACCTGGGAGCCGACGCGCACGGCGACACCGACGATCTCGTGACCGACACAGCAGGGGTAAAGGGTGGGCTTCTGTTGTTGTGCGGATCAGTATACATGGGACATGGTAGCTAGCATAGGCACGATTGGCGCAAGCTGAAGAACACAACACAACACAACACTAGAAAGACCTCAAAAGCACTTACCCATCCACTGTGCAGAGTGTGAAGATCGGAACCACAGATACCGCAATGAGAGACCTTGATGTCGACATCGGTCTCTTCCCAGGGCTTGGGCTCAAATTCCTGCCAGACCATCTTGCCGTCGACCGAGTCCTTGTCGAGGCCCATCCATCCTTCG
Organism: Aspergillus japonicus CBS 114.51; assembly: GCF_003184785.1. Lineage (NCBI taxonomy): Eukaryota > Fungi > Ascomycota > Eurotiomycetes > Eurotiales > Aspergillaceae > Aspergillus > Aspergillus japonicus. Next base: position 127,570 of record NW_020291649.1, on the reverse strand, counting down.
AACTTGTAGTCAGTCATGATGAGAGACTTGTGTCAATTAAAGAACCTGTTCCTGAACGGTGTGTACAAGTACAAGGCTCAAGGCAAGACTGAGGGGATATCTCCTCCCACTTATATGCGTACGTATCGCCCGACAACAAACGTCGCGGGTCCCATGCTTTGATCGATCCACTTTTCGACACAAATTTCCGAGTTGGGGGAATTTTTCCTGTTGAAGGTCCAACTTCAAACCCTGAGCCAGATCCACCGGGACGGAAAAGCCAAGAAGGAGATCGAACGAGGAAGCGTCGCGAGAAAAGAGCCAAATCCATGGGCTTGGGCTTTGCAAGGGGCGATGGGGCAACCAACTCAACAAGCTATCAGCGACTGGCTCCAGCGGAGTCTTGTCCCTATGGGTCGGACGCTTGCCAAATGCTTAGAAATCTGCAGAAGAGTAGACTCCCTGATACGGGTAAAAAAGCGTTGAAAATCTGGGATTGCTGCTTCGGATAGAAAAGCCGATAGAAGATTCTCGGGATCGGAAGAGGGTTTTCACTGTGGTACTCCGTACTGTGGCACGCTTTCTTCGTGGTCTGTCTGGTGTTTGAATCACAATTGAGGATGCTATCGCCTGATGCTTTTGCTCCCTCCGTACCCATCGCGGGATTCGACCCGGTCTCTGACGCAAGGGAATCTCTCAATGGCGTTCGAGGGAGGGACTCCAACTGCTTGTCTCCAAATTGATTGATGCTGCTCCATCGTTATTAGTCAAGGAGGACCACTGGATCCACTGCGGCAGCCCGAAAAGAGGAGAGGGAAAGTAGAAATCCAAATGGACGGATGGAGCGGAAAAGCGGATCGCTTTCTCTTACCGCCAACTGGTCTACTCCGTACCTACTGTGCAATAGAGCGATCAGGCACAGCCAGAACAGCAATGATAAGGAATACTCGAATAACTTGCACTTGGAAGCTAGATAAGCTAGATTGATATGATTCAACTTTTGGATTCGGTAGTCTAGACAGCAGCTCCATCAATTATTTTCCTTATACTGAGGCAGTTCATCCATGACCGTCTGCACATCCTTATCACCGCGACCACTCAAGCAGAGCACGACATCCTTCCCAGGGCCCAGCTGGCGAGCCACCTGCATCACTCCCCAGACTGCATGTGAGGACTCCAGCGCCGGGATGATGCCCTCGAGCTGACTGAGCAGCTGGAAGCCCTCGAGCGCCTGCGCATCCGTGGCCGCAATGAAGGTCGCGCGACTGCTATCCTTCCACGACGCCAGCTCCGGTCCCACGCCCGGGTAATCGAGGCCCGCGGAGACCGAATGCGTGTCGGTGATCTGCCCATGGCGGTCCTGCAGGACATACGTGCGCACGCCATGCAGGACCCCGACGCTGCCGCTCCCGAGCGTCGCCGAGTGCTTCGCATGGCCATCGCCGCCGGCTTCCACGCCCACCAGCTGCACCGAGCCATCCTCGACGAACGGGTAGAACATGCCCACGGCATTTGATCCACCGCCCACACAGGCCACCACCGCGTCGGGCAATTTCCCGATCTCCTGTTGCAGCTGCGCCTTGGTCTCGGTCCCGATCACGGATTGGAAGGTTCGCACGATCGTCGGGAATGGGTGCGGCCCGATGGCGGACCCGAGGATATAATGCGTCGTGTCCAGCCGCGTGATCCAGGCCCGGAACGCCTCGTTGACGGCGTCCCGGAGGGTGCGCGAGCCTGCCTCGACCGGCACCACGGTGGCGCCCAGGAGGCGCATGCGGAAGACATTCAGCGCCTGCCGGCGGACATCCTCCGCGCCCATGTAGACGGTGCATTTCATGCCGAACTTCGCGCAGACCGTCGCCGTGGCCACGCCGTGTTGGCCCGCCCCGGTCTCGGCAATGATCTCGGTCTTACCCAGTCGCCGGGCGATCAGGATCTGGCCCAGGGCGTTGTTGATCTTGTGGGAGCCCGTGTGGTTCAGATCCTCGCGCTTGAGCCAGATGTTCGCGCCGCCCGCGGACTCGGTCAGTCGCGTAGCTCGGTGCAGCGTCGACGGACGACCCATGTAAGGGTAGTAAGAGCGATACTCTTCCCAGAAGGCGGGATCGTCCAGGGCAGCCTGGAAGCCGGCCTCCAGTTCATTGAGACACGTCGTCAGCGCTTCCGGGACGTATTGTCCACCAAACTTGCCGAAGCGGCCACGTTCCGAAGCCGGTCCAACTTCGTTTGCGGCGGGTGACTGTGTAGACTCCTTCTCCTTCGAAGGGGAAACGGCGGCTGCGGACGAGGTAGAGGATGGCTCGTCTGCTGCTGTGCGAGGGACTCGTCGCCCCGTGATCTGTGCGCAATACTCCTCAATCGTGCGCGCTCCCTGTCCAGCAGGGGCATTGGCCAGCTGATTGATGATCTCACTCCCAATCACGGCGCCATCAGCGACGGAGGTCACACCCAGGAAATGCTCACGGGTGCTGATGCCAAAGCCGACGGCCACCGGGACTCCACCGGAGAGATCCTTGACCCGCTTCATCAAGTCGGGAAGCTGGTCATTCAGAGTACCAGTGGCTCCGGTGACGCCCATGCGGGATACCAGATAGATCCATGTGTCAGCAATCCCACAAAGCGTCTTCATCCGATCTTCAGTTGTGGACGGAGCAATCAAGGGAACATATGAGAGGCTATAAGACGACCACGATAGGCGTTAGCGGGTACTGAACCCCATACCTAGCAAACGGAGTGGTAGTAGACAGAACTTACCCAGCATCCCGACATTGGTCGCGGAATCGAACCGCTTCCTCCGGCGGTAGATCTACGATAATGAACCCATTCACGCCGGCTTCTCTGCATTCTGCAAGCAGGGCGGTTTCACCAAAGCGCAGAACCGGGTTGTAGTATCCCATGAAGAGGACGGGGATGCGCAGGCCCTGCTGGCGGGCATCCTTCACCATTTGCAACATGGAAGTGATGGTAACTCCATTTTCGAGGGCTTTGAGGTTTGATTTTTGGATGGTAGGTCCATCGGCGATGGGGTCTGTGAATGGAAGGCCAAGCTCAATGACATCTGAAAAAGGAAATGGATATTAGTACATCGCATCCATTGCTATGCGTACCAAGAGCAACTCACCTGCTCCTCCAGCTTGCATGGCCAGCATGATATCTGGAGTTTCCGCGGCTGTCGGAAAACCGGCAGTAACATAGGTCACCAGGGCCGGACGGCCCTCGTTTTGGCATTGAGCAAAGGTTCTCTTGAGATGCTCCATCTTTCTATGCTTGGAACAATTGCAAAGTGGTAAATAGCGTAACAAAGTTGGAATGAGTAAGGGGAGAAGTGGCGTAGACTGGGGGGGGGGACTTTATGGATCTTTCGCGGTGACTCACGCCCTCAGTAAGATGGCTGCACTAGTGGCACGTCTGTCGGTTTAGTCAAATTTCAATCATCTGTGCATTCCAGGTTCTGAATTTATCCGGTCCTTCAGTCGAAAATGAACATTGTCGCAGCGTGAGCCTTTCCTACTTGGAATCAAAGTATAATAACCAAGCAGGTTCTTGGACAAGTGACAAGCCCACGGCTCGTTCGCCCCATTGAACATCCCGAGATCGCCACCTTGCCTTTAAAAAATTGCGACAGGCTAAAGACCAAAACAGGCGTGTAATACCCGGTTGAAAGAGTTGTAAAAACTCAGAAGAGATAACGACCAGAGCAATCCATTATGCTCAGAGCTTCAGGTGAATGGGATATACAGATAATTTGGGACATGAAGCCACAGACGAATCGAGGCAGGGGAAAAGAAGTACAAACACAAAGAATAAACATGTGGATCATTCAGCTTGGTCACGCCAATATAGAAAGACGAGAGAATCTATGTGAAAATGCATGAATTGCGAATTATGTGTGCTTTTGTCAAGCGCTTGCCTCCTTGATCTCCTTCCCTTCCCTTCCAGTCCCACGGCGATGTTCACCATCAAACCGCCATAGCCCGGCTTTCTTAGAATAACGACATAATGTCTTCGTTGGTTTTCTTTGGTTGGCTGCCTCCAGGAGGCGGCGATGTCGTGCCATTGCCTGACAAGTCCAGGCCGGCAAAACCGTTCATCAAATCGGCTCCAGCCCCCGCGCTGCTGCTGGCCGGGGCCGGTGCGCCTCCACCATCGCCGAAGACCCCCAAGAGATCGTCCAAGTTGTTGCTTCCAGCAGGGGCACCTGCAGCAGGCGATTCCACTCGCACTGGCGTTCCAGCCAGACCTTCGAGACCCGACATTCCACCACTGGGCTCTTTTTGAGCCGAAGCCGGCGCAGTTCCATCGAAATCGATGTCCAGTAGATTCTCGACGTTGCTCTGGCTCTGGGGAGGGGGCGCGCTGCCAGTAACCGCGGCTGCAGCGGCAGCGGCAGCAAGTGGGTTCTCGCGTGCATTTTGAATTTGTTCCCTGAAGTCAGTGGTCAGCGTGACAGACATGAATGGATGAAATGGGTTGAGACATACTCGATAGCGGCTCTCTGGACAGCGTCGGCACCGAACCTTCCTTGGCCGACAAACTGCTCTGGGGGCTTGTGGTAAACTGATGCAAGAGTCGACAGCTCGGTGAGCAGCTGCTCAAGAAGGGCAGGCGGTAGAGAATGAATAGTGGTCACAATTGGAGGCTTGTCAGACAAGACAATGTCCTTAGTAGCTCCAGGATCACTGGTATTGGATAACAAGCGCCAGTAGACATAGGCTCGGTCGCGCACATCGGGATTGTCGTTCTCAGCAGTGGCTGCCTGCAGCACTTTCTGGACGAGCCCTTGGGCCTTTTCAGGCCGCTTCAAGAAGAGCTTGACAACAGCCGTCAAGATTTGCAGCTGGGTCTAAACAGGTCCCTGTGATCAGTATACAGCATCTTTGTTGTCAAAAGGGAGTGTCATACCTGGGAGAATTCTTCATTGAAGCCTTCCACAAAACCAGCCAGAATGTCACCCGCATTACTGATCTTCTCCGCATACTGACCCACAATCCAAATGAGTGCCGCACGAGCATTTGGTTCATCTAGCTCATCGATACACTTGCACAGCGTAGGGATAATACCCTCATAGCCGGGGTACTTTCGGAAAATATCCTTGATCACCACAATGGCTTCTTGCACCACGTAGTTGACCTTGGTGTTGATGAGGTCCAGCAACGTGTTGACGCACTTCTCACTAGCGCTCTCGATTTTGATCGCAACCTGACCAATCGCCCGGACGGCGCGGCGCACAAAGTCCATGTCCACCTCAAGTGCGTACTCCTTAAGCTCGGCTAAGAGCTGGTCGACGTTTCGGTCGTTGGCTATCCGTACCATGATTTCAAGTTTCTGGAACTTGACGTATGGTGGATCGTTATACTTGCAGAAAAAGACGCGAAGTTCCTTGTTCAGGATTTCTGGCTGCTTTTGCAACAAAAGATCAATGTTTCTCAAAGCCACATACTGCACCTCGGGGGCAGATGAAACCAGAGTCACTTGCCATCATCAGCAAACGGGAACAAGTCTACGCGGTCAAAGCATCCTTACCTAGGGGAGGAGCCATTTTCTTCAGGTAGTTGCTAGCAAGCTCAGCCTTGACGTTTCTCATGTGAAGGAAAACGACTTTGACGGCAGCGAGCACAACACTCGGGTTGGCATGTTGAAACTGAGGAGCAACGCGCTCACAGATGTGCTCCGACTCAGTCACTTCAGTCGTTTTGTACTCGGCAAGAGTCGTCAAGATTGTGACGCGACCCCACTCCGTACACTCATTCAGGGCCATGAGAAGCTTGCGCAGTGTGTTGGTGGTTACCTTCAAGGCCTGTGTTTCGGGAGCAGCGTGGTAGATCTCCGACAGAGCAGTCACCGAGTTGGCGACGACCATAGGATTGGGATCTCCAATCATCTCCTGCAGCATTTCCAGAAAGCCGTTCTCCAGGCACATAGCAGGATTCAGATCGAACAGTTTGGCGACACAGATGGCCGCAGTCTTGCGGACATAGGGCGATTCGTCCCGGAGAGTCTTCCGCAGCGGTTCCTCCATGTAATCCACCATCTTGTCAACCCGGATGCACCCCATCGTTCGAATGGCAAGGGCTCTGATTAAAGGATTGGGGTCTTCGGAGTCTTGAACAAAAGTGTTGACGGCGAGAATGCACAGGTCGGGGTGAGATTTGGCGTAGTTCCTGTCGGGCGCAAAAGACAATCAGCGTCAAGCCCGAATAGCCAACCAATGCTAGGCCACCCACATGAGGTAAAGATAAACCAGCTTCTTTTGTTCGAGATCGCTAGTCGCAATGTTCTTGAGAACATCCGGGAATAGAGAGGAGACATCCTTGCCCAACGTCATGGCCATGATAGTCTTCTGAATTGACTCCTTGCTAACGGTGTATTAGATTGGTTGCGCCGACCAAGATATGCTGCCATTTATCCACAAGTGGGTTTGCATGTGACATACCGTTCATATGCATACTGGGACCTGAAGGTTAAAGAGCGTCAGTATCGACTCATCGGCTTGGGCAGGACACAAAGATAGCATAGCATACACAAGACCAGATCGCAATTCAAAAGTCTCTCCTTTCTTGGGGACCGCAAAGGCCCCCCGAATCCTACTCATCGCCATTGTGCTAAGAGAAGTCTAGCGACGACCGAGTCGCGCCTCTGCTGGTGGAAGCTGAAGTCGGAGGAGGGAATGCAGGAGACTGCGGGGAATTGCGAGAGCTTCAGGGTGAGCCGCAGACGGGAGAATTAGAGCGGGGAAGCAAGAGCTCTCATACACTCTCTCACCTCCGTGCCGAAATGACGGGAGGGAGCAGGAGTATACGTGAAAAATTGTCAGTGCAAAGAAGGGAACGAAGAGAATGTGGAGTGGGAAGAATGGAGGGAGGAGTGAAGAAGTCAAGGTGGAAGACAGTCAGTTGATGATCAGGAGGGAGAGGGAGGGACTGGACGGAGTGTCCCCATCATTAACCACAGCCAATCCGCACAACGCGGCGCCCGACTAAGCGCAACCCATCACCTTAATTCTTTTCCCCGGCGGTCTGGACTGCCTCGTAGTTTACTTCATACCCCATACATACACTTGGTCTGATTCATAACAAAGGATATTTCAGCCTTTTTGCTGCCATATCCATTGCAGCATACGAAACCTATGGTAAGTTGCTCTAACCTCTACATTTGTTACTATCAATGCGCAACTATGACAACATCGCTTACCTTTTACCGAACAAGGCGAATCTCCCTAACCTCCGACGCCTGTTCGTCGAGGCCAGGACCGAGGCCGAAGAGAACGAGCACTCCAGGACAGCGGTATGCGTTCCTCGATTGCTCTCAAAAGCCAATAGAAAATATCTGAATTCCAGACTAATGGATCTTTTTGCAGTTTTACAACCTTGTCCTTTTTATCTCCTCGGTCGCTGTCTTCAGCTTGGTGGCTCAACGAATGGGCGGAACGAAGTCGGGAAAATGAACAATGAACGCAAAGGAAAAAGGAAATGCCAGTGGTATCTCGTACAACTCATACTCTTTGAACAACTTGATAATCCAGAGCCTGCCCCGGATATAATTGCTTGCACAAGCCAGCAACACTCATGCAACACCATCAGTCCGTCTCCTCACCATCCTCATCTTCCAAGAAGGCCAGGCCTCGACGTCCCCGGTTCAATCTCCGTCTAGGCCGACTGTCTTCACTATCGTCGCTCCCAGCCTCCTTCCCCCATCGCTTGGCTCCTTCCTGCACCAGCTCGAGGTCGGCCTTGAGCTCACGCTCCTCACGGATGCGGTTCGCTTTCTCCACCGAGTACCGCCCTTCCATGCCGGCCTCCTTCAACATATCCTTGAGGTGTTTGATCTTGGCTTTGGGGGTGTCGAAAGGAGCCAGCTCCCTCGCCCACATCTTGCGAATCCCGCATTTAATCAGCCAACCCTGCAGCCGTTTGATCTCCGCCTGATTGGGGTCCTGATCCGCATCTTTGCCCTTGGCCGGAGCCGCTTTCTTCCCTTTTCGTGAGGATGTCTCGGCGCTCTTCTGTCGCTTGCGAACGGGTTTCGGCTCCTCATCAAGAACTACCGACATTTCACTTTCGGTATCGACTTTATCTTCTGACTGATCTTCTTTCCCATTGGCGGCGTCAGTAGAGTCATCGGGGGCTGGCTCTTCGCTGGGCTTGGTCTTTTTCTTGTTGGTGGTCTTTGTTTGCCTTTTCGTGGAGGGCTTTACTTCATCATCCTGGTACTCATCCTCGATGTTCGAACTATCATTTTCATCGGTTTCCGAAGGACTGGTTTTCTGGCGTTTGCGCGGTGCGGCGGTGCGGGCCGATTTCGTTCTCTTGGCGGGCTTCGCGTCTTCCGAGGACAGTTCACTTTCAGAGTCGCTATCGTTCTTTTTTGGGGTCGATTGTTCGGCGGCTTTCTCCTCGACCTCCTATTCATAAGATGAGACATTAGAGCGCAATTGTAAAGAAACAAAAAAGAAGGAATTGCAATGGCGTCATAACACAAGAGACACGGGGAGACCAACCACTTGATCGCGAATGACCTCTTCACTTCGGGCTTTCCAATCACCTTGTGTCTTGAAGAATCCTTCGTCGAGCTTGAGCGCCTTTTCTGCCGCGAGACGCACACGCTTGACCGTCAATTCCTCCAACTTGCCCGATTTGTGGATCTCGGCGACGGTGTCGCGTAAAGCTTGTTCCAGCGCGTCATCGGACGGAATGTCTGGACGGCCGGCTGCCGACTCGGACTCGGACTCAGACTCCGATAGCGCGTATTTTGGGGCCATTGTTGCCCTTTGTCTGTCTCGACTTTACCCCGAGTTAAATGCCCGACGTCGGGTGGGTGTAGATGTCCGCTGCGTGTGGGGGGGAGTGAAACGGCGGGAAGTGGCCGTGCGGCAGGCGGACGCGATGAGAGGCAGAATACAACCGCCCCAAGCAGATCAGGAAGCGAAACGATCGACAATGTATCAGACGCGAACAAGCTTGATGAGAGGGAGACTGAACAATGTCAAAGAGGGACACTAGGAAAGCTTGCATCTAGAACCCCTGCTTGCTCGATTGGCTTCGGTCGGAGAGTTTCCAATTGCATGGCGCGACAATGCGCTCGCTGACAAAGCCGCTTATCGGGGACTGGCGGCCTTCGATAAAGTCGGAGATCGAGGGCACTATTACCAATCGACGAGAGAATCTTCAACTATACCTACCTTCCTCTCTTTTCTTTCTATATAGACTCTTATTCTTTGGTTTTGGTTCTTACACACTCTCTTCCTAATTGATTGTGCATCTTCTATAACATAGAATTTTCTTTCTTTCTTGCAGTCCCTACTCCCTCTCACTACTACCACCCAATCACCCCCACCGGCATCATGTCCGAAACCCACCCCGACGCAACAGAGACCGCGCAATCGACGCAAAAGAAGCTCTTCACGCATCAGTTCCAGTTCCCTGCAGCCACAGCCAGCTCCTCCTCCTCCTCTTCGACAGCGTCTCAACCAAAGGATACCAACAACAAGGACGAACACGTCCCACCGGGATACACCAAGCTCCCGAATGGAGTCATCCTCGACAAAGAAGGCAAACCGTATGCGCAGCCCCAACCAACAATTGAAAGCACAACCTACCTCCCCAAACCCCTCAACCTCTACACACACACATCCCAACCCTCCACCAACCCCAGATACTGACCAGTATAAAAAAGATGCCGCCTCTGCACCTCCGCCGCCTCCTGGCGCGCCCTAACCCAAAAAGCCAAAGCCACACCCACGGCACCCCCGCCAACTACCACCACCACCACCGCCACCACCGCCACTAACCAAAAATACGGCCAATGTCCCCCGGACGTCGAGGAACTCGGCCGCTCGACCTGGACCTTCCTGCACTCGCTGACGGCCTCGTACCCGGCGCAGGCCTCGGCGGAGCAGCAGACGGAGATGCGCACGTTCCTGGGCATCTTCTCGCGGCTGTACCCGTGCTGGGTGTGCGCGGACGACTTCCGGGCCTGGATGGCCGAGCCCAGCGGGCAGAACGCGCCGCGGCTGGCGGGCCGGAAGGAGTTCGGGGACTGGATGTGCCGCGCGCACAACGAGGTCAACCGCAAGCTGGGCAAGGAGGAGTTCGATTGTCGGTTCTGGGAGGAGCGGTGGCGCTCCGGGTGGAAGGATGGGCGGTGTGATTGATCCTTATTAAACCTTGGGGGGGTGGGGTGAAATGGAGATCCGGTGTTGGATGTGTATAACTTATGGGATATGTGAATAATGTTATCAGTGGTGGGGACTGTTTTTGTATAATATTTTTTTTTTGCATAGCATCGGGATGCCTCGGTTCTCTACTCTTGTCTTATTAAGTAAATTTGGGAGGATTTCAAATGTGATTATCATCTCTCCTCGTTCTTAACTTTCTTTTTCACCACGGTGAGGTACTATGGAACATCACCTAGAAACGAAAAAAGAAAAAAAAACAACATTGAAGAAGATTTGAGTCCTAACGTCGCTGAGAAATTATGATAACAGAAGAGGTTCCATCCATACATCGAGGGCAAGCACCAAGTTTGGGTCCCACCTCCAGCCGTACCAGTAGAAAAAGAAAAATGTTTTCTATCAGATCTGCACATCAAGAGACGGGGAATTACAGTATAAAAAAAGAGCTCGTCATCGTCATCCTCAATACTGGCTGGGAACAAACAACCGGAGTCCGCTGGCCGGGGCCCCGATCTCCGTTACCTCCGAAATCCGACACACCGTGCCCTTGTATTGTTCATGGTACTTGGCGCCTGTGAACGGGTCCGACACACTCGGGGAGCCACCGTAGATGGGCGTGTACGAAGCAGCACAGATGTCAAATTCGGCGAATTGGTCGAACTCGATGTCGATCTTGTCTTGCGGGCTGCGCTCGCTCTGCAGCTTAATCTTACGGGCCTATTGGGGGAGTCAGTATACCTGGAGCTGGCCAGAAGCTGGGGACATGTCTTACCTGCTCAAGAAGCTTGGGCGAGCCACCGTTGGCCAGCATGCGGTTCGCGAAGCTGAGGGCAGAAGAATAGTTCTTGTTGGCGAAGGCAAACTTCATGGCAGCCATCAGTGCCAACTGACGGTGGGCTACTTCCAGCTTAGGGATGGTGAAGTAGGCCGAGAGCTCAAGACTTCTCTTGAGGCCCTCGGGTGTATCAGTGGAGAGAGAACGACGCTCCAACTCGATCGACATGGCCAGAATGTACTCCCGCGCGGTAGCGATAATCTTCTTCGCTTGCTCGACTTCAGCCTCGGAAGAGACGGTGTTCAGCAGGATTGAATGCAGGATGCCCTTGAAGATCTTGACACCGTCTTCAAGTTTGTTGGCCCGCATCGCAGCGTAACCCTCTTGCAAGTCGACGTTGGCAATTGTCTCCAGATCTCTGGGGATGACAGGCAGAACCTTGCGGCTGTCCGTCTCTTCAACGGTGCGGCGCACGTAGTTCACCAACGGGGGAAGACCGGCGCTTGCCGGCAGATAAGTCTTGGAGCCCTTGTAGATTTCCAGGAATCGGGGTTTGAGAGGGGCGAAGTTGACGGCACCAACTTGACGATTGAGAAGTTGCATGGCTGTCTCGAAGGAGCCGGCAGCGACATGATCCGCTGCCAGAGGGGAGTTGCGAGCCCAAAGGTCGGCTTCCGAGCCACCAGCACCAGCCTCTGCACCTTCAACATCGACGAACTCAGCATCCTCTTCGACATTGATCTCGTCTCCCATATCCCATCCGGCGACATCCTCCTCTTCGTCCTCGAAAGTATCACGCACAGCAGCAACCTCGCCTTCCTCCTCAGGCTCAAACTCGATCGCAGCAACCTCATCATCGACCTCGCCCACCTCTCCAAGCAGAGCCTTTTCGAATGATGAATGAGCAGCAGCCTTGACGGGCCAATTGGCCTTGAAGGTGGGAACAATGGGTTGAGGCACACGCAGGGGCTCCTCAATCGTGGAGAGAGTGATCTGGTCCTCCGTGAGACCACAGGCTTCGAGAATCGACTCAGCCTCCTCTGTCAGCCCGTGGGACTTGGCAGTAAGGTACGCGAGCGGATCTGTACCAGATTAGAAACGAACACCAACTTGGACAGGGAACAGGACTTACAAAGATCGACTTCCTTGAACATCTGAATTCTGTCCTCGACGTCACCACGGTAGATAGCGTTCTGGAAGCGCGACGTGAAGTCGCCTCGGTGCTCAGCAATCTTGGCCATGCGGGACAGCTTCTCCTGGTCGCCAGTTGACAGGTACAAGAAGGACAACTTGTCGAAGTTTCTCTGCTTTTGGTAGGCCATCTCAACTGTCTGGTGGTTACCGTGAGCCAGAGCTTCGGCCCCAAGTCTGGTCCACAGATTGGGGCGGTCCAACTCGCGAGCCATCTCAATAGCTACATCCAGGTTGCCGCACTCGAGGGCAAGCTCGAAGCGGGTCTGAGGGTCCTGCACAAATTGCAACGCGATCTCGGGGTAGCCCTTCTTCTGCAGGTAGGAAATGATGCTTTGACCGACCAGGCTAGAAGTCTTAATGATCTGCAACATCTCATCGTAGTTCCTCTTCACCAGTGCAAGCTTGAACCTGTACTCAGTAGGGTCAATGTCCAAAACGCGGGGCTTAGCGCTACGGTCCAAGCAGTAAACGCTTCTGCCCTTGACCTTAACAAGGTAGACAGTCTGGTCGAGAGTGCGAATAATGCCGTTGTCACTGGTTCATATTAGCTATCCAATCGTGTCATCTTGAGGAACTTAGAAATAGCATACCCGTTCAGGAGAGAATATTTGACATGGTTCAAGGTAGAGTAGAGAAGGACGCCAGCGTCATCCCAGGCTGCGCTCTTGATACGGATCGTCTCATGCAAACTGCTCACCTGCTCCAAGGTCTTGGTCACAATAGTGACATTATGCTTGCTGAGCAAAGCGGCATAGAGCCCGTCGTTGGACCAGACAACATACTTGACGCCGCTGACAGCGAGTTCCGCCAGTTGCTTCTTCTGCTGGATGTCGAAGAGAACGACCGAAGTAGGAGTGATAAAGAGGAGACAGCTAGTTCCACCGAAGTAAATATCGGTGGTTCCGACTGGAGGCTTGATCGATTTTGTAGTCGCATTGCTGAGATCCTTGATGTCCACCTGTTGGTTGCCTTGGCTAAAGACGGCGAAGCGGTTACGCGCAACGAAGACAGCAGACGTGCCTTGACCACGCTTGACATCGGTAGGCTCCACAGCACCGGTAGCATCCCTAGGGAGGTGAATCAATTCGTACACGCCACCATCAGTCGGGGACGTGACCAGGATGGCACGCTCGGCAGGGTTGTATGAGAGAGTACGAGGGGGGACCCAGGGGGATCCAAGTTTGCGCAGGGAGAGCATAGGAGGAGACTCCACGTTCTTGCCGAAATCATAGGACTTGACATGCTTCTCTTTGGTGATATAGAAGAGCTGGTTCTGGTAGACCGCTGAGGCAGGCCGCTCTCGCTCCAACTTGAAAACCATCACACCAGTATCATGACCGGCAGCAAACAGGTTGATCTCGGGATGGGCAGCAATGACCCAGAAACGATCCATGTCACGCTTGAACGATTGAACGGACGTTCTCTTATTCAAATCCCAGCATCTGATGGTCTTATCCTCGCCGACAGAGAGGATCAGGTCCTGGTGAGGATGGAACAAACAGGCGGAAGCGTTCTGGAAATGCCCACGGCAGGTGTCAACTTCCCAAGCTTTCGTGTCTATAGAACCCATGTCAGCTACTACTACCACCACCGAACCCCTATATTGTCATGTCCCACGTACCACTCATCCTCCAGAGCTTGATGAGGCGGTCGTCACCGGCGGAGACGATCAAGGGGAGGGTAGGGTGGAAGGAGACCCAATTGACTCCACGATCGTGACCCTCTAGAACGAACTTCACCACGGCATCTGTGTTTCCGAACATATCTGCTTGACCGGGATTGGCTCGGGCCATCTGATCTTCGAACGAGATAGTCGTCGGGGCCGAGTGCTTCTTGCGCAAGCCGGAAATGTCCCAAATGCGAACCGATTGATCCAACGAGGCAGAAGCTATCAGATCCTCGGTAGGGTGGAACTGTGCGCACATAACGTAATGGTTGTGGCCGGTCATGGTACAGACTACAGGGTAAATGTCAGCCTCCCTCCGGACAGGTGGTCAGAATCAATCCAACATACTTAGGGACCGGTTCTGCCAGTTCCAGATTCGAATAGTTTGATCGTCCGAGGCGGAGAGAATCCAAGGCAATTCATGATGGAAGAAAACCGTCCGCACGTAGTCCAAGTGACCGTTCAGGGTGAACATGCACCGGCGAGTCTGGTAGTTCCAGACCTTGATCTTGTAGTCATCACCTCCGGATACAAACATGGGCTGTGTCGGGTGGAAGTCAATGCCACGAACGGGACCATCGTGTTCTTCGAAGCGGTCAATCAGGGTACCCATGCGGTAATCCCATAATTGAATGGTGGAGGAGTGAAGGGAGACTAGAATCCATGGCCTGTGCCGGGGGTCAGCGTTTGCGACGCGTTGTACAAACGACAGATGAGGACGAACCGCTTGGGGTGGAAGGCAATTCCCTTAGCGCGGGAGGATTTGGACTCAAACTAGAGTATTGAAGGCGTTGTCAGTTCCAGGTCTTGGAGTGAACAGAGACCAGCTCCGTTGCGATAAGGGGGGGAGGGGACAATGGGGATGTGGAGGGGACGGCGGACCTTAGTGAGCATGTTTGGGGAGGACTGCATCTTGAAAGAGGGTTGGCCGGAGCCGCACCATAGAGAAGCAAGCTCCGCACACGAGATATTAAGGGAAGATCAAAAGAATGACCACCACATCCACTACTTCGGGAGGAAGAGGAGGAGTGTAGTTGTGAAGGGGGTTAGTTGTTAGTTGTTAGTTGGATAGCAATGCTGAGGAGTGTCTGGACTCTGGACTCCAGCCGTGGTCCGTCTGGATGGATGGATGGCGGTAAACGTGGACTTATTGTGTCGGCAGCCAATAAGCGAGTCCCGAGGGCCAATGATGGGCCCCGGCGGTGAGCAGCTGCCAGGGGAAATCAATCGCCTACAACTAACTAAGCCTGAGCTAGCATGCTGATGCTCATGCTCATGCTCATGCGCATGCTTGCACTTCGCTTGACACTAGCTGGGTATTGTTCTCTCTTTCTATGATTGATTCTGATTCTGGATCGGAGCGAGCTTCAACAGAATGTGATATCATGGTCTTGCTGCTTTCTATCCGTTGTCGGAGCGGTGGGACCCTCATAATGCAACCCAACACAACATCTTCTCCAGCCCCATTAGTTACGCTTCTCTTCGACTGGATCTGTTTGAGCTCTGTCTGCCCTATCCTTCTTGCAACATTTTTTTTTTCCATTTGCAAATCAACAGACCAAATCACTGCAAGTGTAACGGCGATATTGTATATATAATGTCCATTCATGCGCATACCGATCTTCGAAACGCTTTCTAATGCAGCATTTACACTATATGAAGACAGCATTTTTCATTACCTGACAATTTTTGGCAACACCGGCTAGAACACCATGATCAAAACTGAGGATGGTTCAGTGCCTCCTCTCTCTCCGCTTCGGGATGACCCAACTTGCTTCACTCAGGATATTCCCGGTCCCGCTTCGGCCTCCTGGCAACCTGCTGCGCACGAGTCCCCCTCAGTCAACAGCCACATTGAAGATCACACGAACGTGATATTGCCATATGCGATCGAAGAACCCGAGGATGAGCCTGCCGACGCCTGGGAGGAGGCAGGTGCGAGACCGAGGTCTGCGTTACTTCTCCGTGAAAGTTCGGACTCCAAGCAAGATGATTTGGCGGACTCGATGGAGGGCCTTTATTGCGATTCGGATCCTACAAGCCGCCGCTCAAGCTTCGCCGCTAAACGGGGCATGAAGCGAAAGCCGTCGGGTGCGCCAACCGCACCTAGCCATCCAACTCGATCAAATTCGACCAGCAACTCTTCAAATAATCACGAGGGAGGGTCCAACGGTCGTCCCAAAAGACAGCGTAGGCGAAGCCAACGTTCAAAGAACCATATGAAGCTATTCTCCGATGTGTTTTGGCACGGGGAGGCCAGTGAAACCGGATCATCGGGCAGTTACGACTCTCGATCCTCTTCCGCGGATCCTAGTAGTGCCCACCCCTATGCGTCCGCCGCGCCAGATCAAATGGACATCGACTGAATGAGCGTTACATGAGCTCCTGGTTTCCCACGAGCTTCAGAGCTTGTTGCTGTTGCTGGCTCTGGCGGCCTGCAACATGTGACACGTGACGTAGTGCGGCCACGCTAGGCCGGAAAGGACTGGACTACTCGATGACGTCACCAACTTCTCATCGCCGTCACTTGTACTGCTCTCTTTGTCGGCTTACGGCTAACAGATCACCTCTTACCGTTATCCGTCGTTATCCTGTCGCTTTCATCACCCATTGAACACCAATTTCGATTCTTCAATTGGCCCACGAATTTGCTTGACAAGCCCCTGCGCGCATAGTAATCATGGCAACTCGAACATCGACTCGCCAGGCCGCCCAGAAGGCAAAGGAAGCCATTGCGGCAGCTCCTGATGTGAAAAGTCGAGGCACTGCTGGCGCAAAGCGTAAGGGCAGTGCTGACAAGGGAGTGGAGTCTAAGCGTAGCAAAAAAGAGGCCGACAAAGAGCTGGACGAAGCCCAGCAGCCCGCGACCGGAATTGATGCGCAACCACCTAAAGGTAGAGTAAGCCCGCATAACCACCTCGAATATCTTCTGACTATGTGTAGCTCGCTCTGAGCAGGCCAGCAAGCCCGAAGCGAAGCCTGAAGAGCTTAAGGATAAGCCTGCGGCTAAGCAAGAGGGAGAGCCACCGGAGAAACCTGGTGAGAACCCGGAGGACAAGTCAGAGGACAAGTCAGAGGACAAGCCAGAGGACAAGTCAGAGGACAAGCCAGAGGACAAGCCAGAGGACAAGCCAGAGGACAAGCCAGAGGACAAGTCAGAGGACAAGCCAGGGGGAAAGCCAGAAACCGAATCAGACACAAAGACAGAAGAAAAAGCAGAAGAACAGCCAGACAAAGTGAAAGAAGACAAGGTTGACGATAAGCCCGAAGACAAAATGGAGCTGGATGATGAGGAGAAAACCGACGACATTCAGATAGAAAGCAAGGAAACCAAGACGGCTCCCGCCAAGGGCAACGAAGCTGGCGTCGAAACCTCACAAGAAAGAGAGGAAAAGGTCCCGTCAAACATCCTTGAAAAGGGTATCATTTACTTCTTCTACCGGTCCCGAGTCAATGTGGCTGACCCTCAGGGTGTCGATGACGTTGCGCGCACTTTTGTGGTGCTACGACCAACTCCCTTGGGAGCTACTTTGGACGCAAAGCAGGGCCCCGTTGACACTGGTGCTAAATGTCGCTTGATGGCTCTTCCAAAGAAAAGATTCCCGACCTCTGGTCGTGATCGAGTTATGGGATTCGTCGAGAAGGCTGGGCAATCCATGAAAGCACTGCAGGAAAGCTTCATTGCTGGACAGCAGTATGACACAGCCACTCAAGGCGAGCGTACCGTTCCTGAAGCCCGGCCGTATGCAGAAGGCGTCTACGCAATCACATCTACCAAACGAACCTCTCACCTGGCTTACGTTCTCACAATTCCTGATCAGATTGGATCACTTCAGGAAGACTTTGGCCTTCGGGCACGGGGAAGCTGGGTTGTGCAGTCGAAGAATCCAAAACACCCTGGGCCATCGTACGCTCAACTTCCTAAAACCCCCGAATATCCCGACAGGTACGATCCCCGCCCCAATTATGGCTTTCCTTGTCCCGGTCAACCTGCATTTGCTGACTGACGACGGCAGTGTGCTTGCTAAATTCGGCGACTACCGCTGGAGGCCGCTGGAGCCCGAATTCATCGATTATCCCAACGCGCAGTTCCTTGTGGTTGGGGAGGCTGTGGATGAGCTTGGAAAGGCTGCAACTGCAGAGGAAGATGGCAAGAAAGCCGACGAGGTGCAGCCTGGAGAAGAGCTCGAGCACCTAGAGCAGGAAAACCAAGAGCGGGTGGAATCTCTGCGGGGTGAGTGTTCCCTCATGATCTTTTAGATTGTCTGACTTGCGGCATGCAGCTAACATCAAATAGGAGATGACACAATCTATGAGGATCTTGGCCTCGATGCGAAGAATTATCCTGCCGTTCCGACGACTTGGGGATAGTCAGTAAGGAGTTTGGGTGACTGCGGTGACAAAAGGTTATTCTGTAGGATATGGCAGGCCAACAATGACGCGGCATGATAGAAGCAGATGATGATGACAATGACGATGATGAGATGAAGTCAGTGTGAAGATCACCGCTGCAGTCAACTAAAAATAATGTGAATGCAATGCAATTACTTGTTTTTCCTTGGCTATGGCCTACTGGGTAATAATGGTCTTCCATCTACAACGAATTGCAAGCATGGATGCGCCCACGTTGTCTTCCTTCTGCTGGATCCTTCCTTGATCCTTGCTAATCACAACTTAAGTAGTTCTCCGGTCCTCGGAGCCAACTCTATCCGCCAGCTAAAGTGCTTTATGGATAAGAATAAGTCCTGCTACTTACTGCTACTTACCCGGCTCTTTTTCTAGGTCTCCAATCGATCTCAATCTCCTCCTTACACTTACAATCTGAAAACCACCCTCCATGCGACGCGACTCTTCGTGGTCGTACACTCTCCCGGTTTTATACTGGACTGCTGCTGCTGCTGCTGCTGCCAGCAATGACGTTGTGAACCGGACCAGCTGCGGCAGTCATACCTACACCTACTCCGGCCTGGCTGGATATGGCTTCGTTCCTTCCAACGCCACAGACAAGTATGGCGACACTTTAGGGGGCTTCGGCAGCTCGGCCGCCTTTGATTTAAACTCCTGGCGGCGCATTGGGCCTGAGACTTATACCGGACTGCTTTACTGCATCCCCGATCGTGGCTGGTATGACTGTCTTCTGGATCGTTATACTGTTCTCCTACGGCCTCATGTGCTGAGAATGAATGCAGGAATACGAACGGCACTCTCAACTACCAAGCCCGCGTCCATACACTCAACGTCACCCTACAACTGACCAGCAACAACAACTCCGCCAATCGTCCATCCCCACCCAACCTGCAGCTGACCTACCTCGACTCGCTACTGCTAACAGATCCCACCGGCAAACCACTAACCGGCCTCGACGCCTCTGCTGACTTCAACGACACCCTCCACTATCGGGGATTCCCACCCCTTCCTGCAGCGATCTACACCGGCAATGGATTCGACGACGACCCCAACAGCGGCCACGGCGGCCACCGCGTCTCCCTGGACGCCGAAGGCCTCGCGCTGACCCAGGACAGCTTCTGGATCTCCGACGAATACGGGCCCTACGTCTACCGTTTCGACCGCCGCACCGGCCGGATGGTCACAGCCATCGAGCCCCCACCCGCCTACATCCCGCACCGCAACCAGACCATCAGCTTCAGCGCCGACAGTCCCCCCATCTACGACCCGAACGACGCCCCCATCCCCGAAGACCCCGTGACTGGGCGCGCGAACAACCAAGGCTTCGAGGCCTTGACCATCTCCCCGGACGGGAAGACCCTCTACACGATGATCCAGTCCGCTTTAGACCAGGAAGGCGGCACCAGTAAGAAGTACCGTCGTCCCGCCCGTCTGCTGCAGTACGACATCTCCTCGGGAACTCCGGTAACCGAGCACGAGTATGTGGTCATGTTACCCACGTACTATGATCCCACCAAGGGCCACGACGTGGTGGCCGCGCAGTCGGAGATACACTTGCTGCCGACCGCCGCCGGGGATCTCGACAAGGCATTCTTGGTCCTGGCGCGCGACTCCGGGTTTGGTCACGGCCAGGACGAGTCGTTGTCGGTGTACCGGCATGCGGATGTCGTGCGCATCACGAGCAACACCACCGATCTGAAACAGTGGCGGGGAGTTGACGGGGTTAATGGGTCCATCGCCTCGGCCAAGGGGGTCTTGGACGCCGGGATTACCCCGGCTGAGTATTGTTCCTTCTTGGATTATAATGTCGAGAGCCAGCTGGCCAAGTTTGGGTTGCATAACGGCGGCCCGCAGGATAGGTTTTTGTTGAATGAGAAGTGGGAGAGCCTGGCGCTGGTGCCCGTGGAGCCGGGGCTGAAGGCGTCCGTCCGGGAGAGGGAGTACTTTCTGTTTAGTTTGAGTGACAATGACTTTATTACACAGAATGGTAAGTAGAGTCTTGTGTCCATAACGCTGGAGGAGTCAGTGGCTGATGGGTTTAACTAGGCCGCATGAACTTCGGTCGGTTCAAGTATGCTGATGAGTCCGGATATAACCTTGACAATCAGGCACTGGTATTCCGGGTGAAGATCTCATCATAGGGCATTTACCTGACCGAGATAGTAAATCACGCACTCTTCTTTTCTTGCAAATTGGTGGTTTTCTATGTCTGACATCATCCAGTGAGCTTCTTTTTAAGCATGATGCTTGTGATCCTCAAGGCGGAGTCATTGTATCTAGATGGTCAGATTTCAAGAAAAGATCACGGCTTCATACGGATTTATTATTCATCGTGTGCATGAGGAAATGTTGGAGCTCTTTCCCCTGATCCTTATAGATCATTGCAACCGAATCCTTCATCCATGAAAGGATACATAGTAGAAAATACTGTCGTCTTCGTCCTGCCACCATAGACCCGCCATCCCGCTCAACCCACTTATATATCAGCGCAAACCGGAACAACTGCTTGTTCAACCAAACCACCAGCTTCTAAACACTCAACATAATAAAAGCCCCAAATATACCCCGTTGACAATCATGAACATGCGTTACATGAAACACACTCATCCTCAAACGCCCCAAGCCCCCCCACTGTACTGTAGTACAGCCTACAGTAGCAAACAAAGAACCCCCCTCCACCCAAAATGTATACATCACTTCCTCAACCCAGCAAAAGCCAACCCATCACCGAACCCACAAACACATCCCAAACAAACACTTAGATGAATCAAAAGTGACCCAGCAACTAAAATTGCGTCATGCCCTTCTCTCCCCCCTGTCCCACTTTTATATCTATTAGTTCAAGTTACAACCTCTGTATCCCCCTTTCAATTTGACAACCATCTTCCCCATTCCTCGAGCCAAACACCACCACCCCAAACACCCCGCGCGCCTTTCTGGGCCCAGAGTTCCACAGCCAGCCACAGCCAGCCACAGCCACAGCCACTATCCTCGTCCATCCAACCAGAGAGGAACTTGAGTGAATTTTGAATATAACACATGGCTCAGGCTCGGGATTTATCGGTCGATGATCTTTCGGACGAGTCGAGCTTCTATGGTGGGTATATATTCCATATTTCCTTTATCACTACGTAAGGCTGTTTGGTGGTGATGAATCTATTCAGATTGGTCGGGGCTTCGCGAAAGTGAAGGACTGTCCTGAGACTGACATCGAGGATAGGTGATGACGACGACGACGAGGTCAAGGACCTAGAACACCTCGTTACGAGCTACGACACCGGCTATTACTGGACCAGGATCCATCCGTACTCTCTGAACACTATCCGTCAGAAAGCGTTGCGCGCGAGGCACACGGCAAAAACAGAAGAAAGAGAAGCGAGTGGGAAAGCAGCCGCGATGACCGACGGTACTATTATTAAGAAGGAAGACGGGGATGATGGCGCGGCGCCGCCTAGGTGTTACAGCTTTCCACCACCGGCTTCTCCAACTCGCACGACCGAACCAAAGAATGAAGAGGCGGACGGCGACACGGTCATGACTGGTGTTTCTGCCTCGGAGTGCAACCGCGTGAGACGCACAGCCTCGCGCGAGGTAGCTGCGGGGTTGACGCCATCCAGTACGCCCGCTGATGCGGTCGGGCCGTGGATTTATGTCGCAGCACCTCAGCTTAGACGGGGCCCGCAGCAGGCGGAGCTCGCGAGACTCGTGGCGGAGGGGACGAGGGCGTTGCATCGGTTCGAGAATGACAAGGCGGCGTTGCAGGTGCAGCGGGACAGGGCCCCGGCGGGGTCGAAGCAGGCGGCGACGCGGGCGTTGCTCCGTCGGCGGCAGGAGCTGGAGAGCGAGCTGTTCGCGCTGGCGAGGCAGACGGGCGTCGTGTCCGGGAAGTGGATGCTGTTTATCACGGCAGATCGGGTGGACGAGTATTGGACGGTGGTGGCCGAGGCGACCGTGCGCGGAGAGCTGGGATTCGGGGCCAAGGTCGCAACGGATGATGGGCAGGGGAGGGCGCGACTGATCGCAATCTACACCCACGATCATGAGGACCGCGAGGATGTGGCCCGGGTGCTGAGGAGAATGGTGGAGTTGGAGCTTGTCAAGGCCAAGGAAAAGCCCATATACTATAAGTGTGATGCGTTCACCCATCTGGAGATCATGGGGAACAATCCTTGGGGATTGAAGGCGAGTCGGTTTTCGAGTCGAGATGTGTTGCGGGGTGAGTTGTGAGCTGCCGTTGTGGTGCTGGATGTTCGGATTGTGAATTCAAGAATGTGTACATTTCGGCCATTTTCAGCGCATTCGCCATGATTTGAGGCTCAAGACGGACCTAGCAGGCTCAGTATGCCGATCCCGTAGCTTTGTATGAGCAACTGATTGACGATGACGATAGGCAAGTCAGCGTCCGAGAAGATGCCATCCTTATGTCCGCCGCCATTCCAAGCCTGAATGGCAACACTCTATTCCGACCCCAACAAGCCCCCAAGATGTCGAAGCACAGTCGAGTCGACCACTTTTTATTACCCGTTCTCTCCGGCGCATCACCTCAAGACGACTCGTCCCCTCGGTCCATGACCTTCTCACAAGCCTCCCGGACCTCCGCAACCCCCTTGACCCCCTCCCACTTCACCAGCAACTTCCTCACCTCCTTCCAATCCCTGTCCGCCTCCTCCACCTTCCCCTCAGCAACCAGCTTCTCCAACCTGTCCGGCGCACCCAGCACCCACTGCACCGTCAACCGCTCTCCCTTCCTCCGCTCCGTTCCCAGCGTCGCCTTCGCCTCCCGAATCCGGCGCTGCTGCTCCTCGCCCTCCTGAATCAGACTGCCCGCCGTCTCCGCCACGAACGCAATCGCCGGCCCCAGGGTCTTGGTCATGGTCAACGGCGCCCCGCGCTCATCCATGCTGCGCCGCATCTTGCCGATGGTCTCGACGGCGCGGATCAGCTTGGAGTAATTGTCGTACACCAGCGCCTTCCGCTCGCTGTCCAGCGTGCGGATGTCCCCGACGAGCGTGTTCTCGGCCTTGAGGACTGTGGACAGCGACGAGGTGGCCAGGAGGTGGTTGACGTAGCGCTGGGGGTCGAAGTCCGGGCTGTCGAGTTCCGTCCCCGTGGCCACGACGGATGATGGGTGGTTGTTGTTATTTGGGGCGGGGTCCTCGCTCGGGCGGGGGATGCTGCGGGATCGGCGTCCGGCGTCGGCGGTGGCAGCATCGGTTGGGCGGAGGTTGTAGTAATCGCGGAGGGCGGCGCGGTTGCGGCGCGGATGGAGAGATGGCGAGACTGCCCGCGCGGTGGAGGGGGTCGAGGAGGCGCTGAGTCCCCCGCCGTTGTAGCCGAGATTGGTGTTCAAGGTGTCCAGGGAGGGGCGGTGGGAGGAGGTCGGGGTGGGAGAGTGGGCGCGTGATGAAGCAATTGACGGACGGGGGGAGGAGAGTGTCGACATGGTGGGTAGTGGTTGTGGTGGTGGTGGTGTGGAGGTGGGCTGTACTGTTCGTTGCTACCTATGTGAGCAATAGAGAGACAATAGGAAGTGTAAGACACGTATATGAGTATATCGGAGAAAGGTGTAATTCAACTGGATGAATGGAAGTTGATTGTTGATGAGGTGTAAGTAGGAAGCAGGAGGATTAGGGGACGGGGACGTTCTTCCCGTTCTTCCCCCCACCCCGGATTCCGCTCCCAAATGGTTTCTCCAAATTTCCCGCTCCTTCCCCTCACCCACTGCAACAATCAAAACTTCAGAAAACCATGCTCCCAACCTCTCCCACCTAAACCCCGAAACCTCTTTCTCCCAAACCCCCAACCCCAGCACCCTCTACCCTCACTCTAAACACCCACCCTTCCCCAAGAACCGGAACCATACCATGACCACCCCGCAATCCCAAATCGCCGCCCAACTGCACACCACCAAAGCCCTCCCCGTCTCCCCAACCTGGCTCAACAGCTTCGTGTCTTCCACGACCGCCCTGCAACGCAACGTGCCCATCTCGGCCCTGACCCAAACCGCGCTCTTCCGCATCCTGGCCTCGGACATCCGCGACTCCCTGCACACCAACAACCCCTCTGCCCTCCTCCCCGCCGACATCGTCGACCCCTCCGTGCAGGAGCGCCGGCTCCCAGGCCCCGTCCCCGTCCAGGTGCTGGACATCGAGGACATCGGCACGAGCCTGTGGAGCCAGGTGGAGGCGATCGAGCGCGTCGAGCGCGGGGAAGCGATCCGCGGGCGGGAGATTGTACGGGCTGTGAATGTTGGTGGTGGTGGTGGTGGCGGGGAGGAGGATGAGGAGGCGGAAGGAGGCGGAAATCCTGGGCCTGCGGCGTCTGAGAACGAAAGTCATGGACCGCATCGGTTGATCGTACAGGACGCGGCGGGGACGAGAGCTGTGGCGGTGGAATTGAAGCGCGTGCAGGGGATATCCGTGGCGAAGCTGGCAATCGGAGCGAAACTGGTCATCCGGAATGCGACGGTGGCGCGCGGGATGATCTTGCTTGCGCCGGACTGTATGACGCTACTGGGAGGGAAGATTGAGAGTATGGATCACGCGTGGAAAGAGGGGAGGAAGGCGAGGTTGTTGGCGAGGATTACGGAGATGCCAGGTGGGGATCAGTCAGGTTAATGCCGCTGGCGGAGAGGAATATTTGCATTGGTGGTATGTCCTTTTTCTTCCCCCTCTTCTCTTTCTCTTTTCGTGATTCGTTTCTATCTAATAGCCCTTTCACTAGATCTTCATCTATCTCACATTTGCAGAAAGTGGTGCAAAGGTAGCGACTATTCGATCGTCGATACTGCATGATTCAGTTCTTCCCATCCTGATTGCTGCCATGGTGCCACCATGATTGCCCTCATTGCGTCGCTTGCCTTCCCGGTCTGTGCGTATGCAGCAGCAAGATCAACGGCTTCTAGGTTGCTGCGGGGAGGGACGCTTCTCAAGGCTCTCTTGACGGCCATCTCAGCTGGATACAGCTCCTGCGTAGCCGACGACAATTCCACCCAGCCTTGCGGTTCGGCAGGCGATCTCATCACTGCTGCAGTGGCTTCTCCGATCCGTCTAGTCTCCTCAGGAACATCCGAGTTATCTCCGTATCCCAGGGTCGACACCGCAGTGAGAAGCTTGATTAGCTTGCCGCGCTCATGGATCTCTATGTCATCGCGAGTGATCATGTTGCGGAGGTCAGATTCAACAGCCTCAACCGCGTCTCTATCATTATCTAGTAGCGCAATGGCCCCGAGGAGGGTGACGGCGCCGATGTGGTCAGGATACTCTTCAACACAGTCGAACAGCTGCTGGCGAGCAACGGCTCTTTCCTCCTCCCCGCCCTTGGCCCACAGCACCTGTGCCAAGAGGCACACCACCTCTGGAGCATTATCCGCCTCCCCAAGCGCATCACGGAACATGTCAATAGCGTTGTCCATGGACTTCAGGTAGTAGTGTGCCAGCCCAGCGGTCAAGTGCGCTGACAGGCGCAGCTTCTTGTTCGTCTCAGGATCGAACTTCTCCGCGTCCTCTTCACCAGAAAGCATAAGCGCGGTTTCCGCCTTCTCGGCGGCTTCCTCGTACTCATGACGGGCAAGAAGCACACGGGCAATATCTGCGTTGGCCTGCGCATATCGAGAGAGGGATGCGGCTGACTCGGAGACTTCGTATTCGGCCTCCACTCCCGCACAGACAGTTCGCAAACTCGTTTCGGCATCCGAAAACTCACCAATTCTTTCCGCTAGAAGGGAAGAGAGATGGACGAATGGCAGGTCAGAAGGCTCCTGGCTGGAAAGCTGGTGAAGGGCGAAGAAGGGCTGGATGAGTTGCGAGATTTCGTTAGAGATGGAAGAATCAGACATGAGGTGGTCGAACAAGGTCATTGTGTATTGTTTCTTGGGCAACCGTGACAATGAATTCGAAATGTCGAAGGCGTGCTCAAACAAGCCTCTTGCTTCCCGCGAATCACCGAACAAGAGAGCAAGCAAGCCTTGGCCGACCCAAGCTGGGGCGTAGTCTGGATCGGTAGACTGTGCCCGGGTAAAGGCCTCGTTTGCCAGCTGAATATCATTGTGGAGGAGATATAAGGTTCCTAGATTCGTCCAAACCTGCGCACTGCGATCGTTGAGATGCAGACTTCGCACGAATGAATGCTGGGCAACCTTGGGACTCATGCTTGTAGTCGCGACACCAAGTGCATTCCAGAATTCAGAGTTGCCGGCCTCCAGTTCAATGGCTCGCTTGAAGCAACGCATCGCTGTCTTGACAAATTTGCGAGTCTGCTTCTTATTTTCGGACGGCGAGCTGAGCTGCAGGCTTCTGTAAGCTCTGTATTCGGCCCAGCCGAGGTTATACCAGGCAACGGCCTGAGCATGCGTATCCCGGAGTGAGACCTGGATGGCACGTTTGTAGGCTAGGATGGCGGCATAGAGACATTTATTCGATGAGCTGGTGGTATCGTCCTCAGAGGTTAGTGAAACGAGGATTTCCGCGCCCACTTCATCCACGTCAGTCATGATGTCCAAGGCTGACGGCTCCAGTTGGGTTGTGAGCAGGCTCTGCAATTCATCGATCGGCAGCCTGTCTGCCTTGGACTTCACATAAGAAAATAAACTGCATGCGTCTCCAATGCCCTTCCAGAGGTTGAATACATCGACTCTTTCCATTGCAAGTGACTGTGCTGTCGAAATCGCACGCCGCGCAAGCTCAATGCAGTCATTGTACCGTCCCAGTTCCAGACTCTTCCAGGAGCTTTCGGTAAGCGTCTGGAGCAAGGCAATCAAGACACCAATCTCGGTGGGCCTGACTTTCAGCACGTTCTCGTACCTTGCGATAGCATCGTCATAATCGGCAAGCTCCCGCTTGACATTCGCAAGCATGTATCTCGCAAACCAGATCTGTTCCTTGTCGCTGCTTGAAAGCGTCTCCTCCAAGGCTTGTGCGTGCTCGAAAGCCTTGGTCGCGGCAATATACCTTCCGGAGTGGTGGTAACTCTCGCCCAAACCGACCCATGAATGGTAATCATCGGGCTTTATTCTCAGCGCTGCTTGGAACGATACAATGCTCTTCGGGTATTGCTGTTTGTTGATTTGGACAGTACCCAAAGCTGCGTAGGGCCAGCTGTAGCCCTTGCGCTTAGAGCCTGGAGCTGGCTTGGCTTTGCCAGAATCTACCACGCGCTGGGCTACGGCTTCGACGAGGTCCCAGTCCCGCTGGTTAGCGAATGTGCGTGCCAACCTCTCTGCGGCTTCGATTTCAGACGGGGACAACTCAAAGGCTTTGTGAAAGCATCTCTTGGCTCGCGTCTTGTCTTTCTTGTAGTCTGCATAGTACAATCCAAGACTGGTATAGGCGGGCGCGAAGTTCATGTTAGTCTGAATCGAAGCAAGGAAACTAGCGTAGGCACCGTTGCGATCCTTGCGTGCAGCCGGTGATGGATCGATTTCCCACTGACAGTAGCCTACCCTGTAGAGGATTTCAGCCTTGAACTCCCTATTTTCCGATTGTGCCTCGCGAAGGTCTGAGAGCACCTCCTGAAGACCCTCAAGACCCGATTCGAGGTCGCCGTTGAGCGCCCGACACCAGGACAGCTCCCCTCGAACCTTGATGTTCGATTGATCCCGCGCCAGCGCACGCTCCAGAAAGTTCACAGCTTCTGGATAGTCCTCATCAACCTCAAGGATAAGACCGATTCCGAGCAGACAGCTCGTTGAAGTTGGCTTCCGCTTCAAGATCTCTTCAAAGATACCCTTCGCCTCCGGGTGGTAGCGAGGGGATTGGTGGTAGATGAGTGAATTTGCAAGTATGATGTTGATTGCATCGGTGCTGTTTGTGAGGTTGAGCCCCGTCCGCCTGACCACGTCGTGAACATTCCGAAGACCTTTACGACAGATGTCCGCAGCACTCTCGTGCTCTTCAAGTGTCAGATAGAGCTCTCCTACAATCCGATGTGCGACGATCGAGGTTGACGAAGTTTCAAGGCCTTCCACCATGAGGAGAAGATGATCTTGAGCAGCCAATTCATTAACCTCGCCATTGTTCTCGTCAGATTCAGGTTCCTCCGCTCTGGAGTCTCTCCTTTGCTGAGGCTCTTCTGGCTCCTTTGTCTCTTTGGGGAAAGGAGAGATATCACTAGCAAGGAATCCCTTGAGAACCTTGGAGAGTCCGTCTTCGGGAAAGAACTCAATGAAGTCATCGAGGAAGTTGCGATCCCATTCGTGGAAACCTTGGACATCATGCCACTCCAGCACAATCTTCCAGGCCAGTTCGAAAGGATGTTTTATGATGACCATGTCACGAGCAGCCTGCAGCACCTCGACCCGCTTGGCATCCTTCTCATTTGCTGGAAGAACTGTGAGGAAGTCATAGGCGCGCTGCAAAGACTTCTCCTCGTAGGTGCGTCGAACCTGGTCGTCATGGGACCAGTCCACAATTCCACGATAGAGCTGCTCTAGCTCGCTGCGCTTGAAAGCTTCCCTCTTGACCTCCACTGTGACCTGATCAATCTTTGCGCCAAGACGAGTGCGTCTTTCACCGATCTCCCGATTTATGAATTCCTTCTCTTCCGACTCCGTCATCTCAATCAGACGGAGGTAGGTATGGGAAGGATGTGGGATCCTGCCTTGGAGATATTCGTAAAGCGGCGACGAGGGGAGGTGCAGCTCAAGAGCTTTCTTGTATTGCGATCGAGAACCATTCTTCTTCGCGAAGCCGACATACTTGTCCAGGAGATCCTGACAACGATGCTTGTCATCGCTAAGACCAGTCAGCAGCTAGCTCAATTGTTCAATTATAAGCGTAGGGCGGGATTGGTCCACGTACACTTCAGCAAATAGTAAGCCAAGTTTGATAACCGCCTCACGGTATTGATCTAGCTTGTGCGCGCCTTGTTTCTCATACAGGTTGATAAGGCCCTGCCAAGCTGTTTTGTCGCTGTCCTTCACACGAATAGCTGAAAGATAGGCCGCCTCGGCTTCCCCGTTCTTATTGAGCTTGTCGAGCGCGAGACCCAGAAAGACATTACTAGCGGGCAATTCAGATTAGCAACGCGCAATTTGCCGGAATGAGAGGGGCGGGAATTTCGGGGGTCCCGGGGGTGAGGGGATGAAGTGATACGCACGCATGGTAAATTTGAGGGTCTTTCTTGACAATTTCCTTAGCCTTCTCGGCTGCAAGCTCGAAATCCTTCGAGTCCAGCGCCGTGCGCACTGCCTTGAGAGCCGCTTTGCTTGCCATCTTAAGGCAATCGCTGCATGGCCTGGCCGCAGGTAGCTTTGTGCTTGGTTGAGGGGAATGCTGGCTGGCGGATTTGGAGCAAGTTAACGGATACTCGTAATTGAGAAAAGGCCGGGCGGGCTGTGTGGGGAAAGCCAAGTGGGAAAAGGTAAGGTACGTCAGAGGTTCCGCCGGATCGCTCGTTATCGCTCTCGGAGCTTGAGTATTAACTCAACAGTCAAGTTAATGTACAGACGTTTTCTTCGCTGTTGCCTGTTGACACATGTGAGCTAGCTAGCCTATAGAAGAAAAAGATACCGATACGAACCTGAAGCTTGTTTGTTTGACATTTTATTCACTTTGAAGACCCCCTCATCCCCTCCCCTGGACGCCAAGTCTGGTACCGTTGGCTTTGTGACTGGCGTCGTTGCCATCAACTCAACCAGCTGCTCCTGCAAGGTTAGCGCAGATACGATCGACACCTCACTTGGTCCAGTCAATTAGTAGTGACTGATGTTTGCCTTCCAGTGATTTAACCCTTTGAAGGAAGTGCTGCTGGGTAGGATAAGGAATCTATCATCATCCTAAATCACACTGTCTTGACGTTCTCTCCATCATTGTTCTGCCCTGACCGCACATCCGCGAGCACCCGTTCATCGACTTCCATCGTTTGCCGTGGTATCGTACGTTGAAACTGAGAGAAAATGGGCCATTATCGACTTCGAATAGACGGTCAAACATTCAAAGATGCGAACAATCGGGAAATAACCTTGAGAGGGATCAACGTCGCCGGCGAGTCGAAATACCCCAAGAATCCGGACACTCCTTCATATATCTCCGATAGCTTCTTCGATGCGGACAATGTCTCCTTTGTTGGTCGACCCTTTTCTCTTGACGAGGCACACACCCATTTTGCCAGACTACGCAAGTGGGGCTACAATACAATACGATATATTTTCACATGGGAGGCGATTGAGCATGAAGGGCCAGGGAAATATGACGATGAATGGATCGCATTCACCATCGAAGTCCTTCGGATTGCGAAGCAGTACAAGTTCTTCGTCTTCCTCGATCCGCACCAGGATGTGGTAGGTTTCCGTGACTCGCCAGACTACCATCATCGTCCCAGCTAATAATGTGAAGTGGTCCAGACTATCAGGGGGATCTGGTGCTCCCGCCTGGACCCTATATGCGGCAGGATTCAATCCCCGATCGTTCAAGAAGACCGAAGCAGCCCTGGTGCAGAACACATACGACAACCCGGCTGAATTCCCGAAGATGATATGGAGTACCAACTATACACGACTGGTCTGCCAGACCATGTTTACATTGTTTTGGGGAGGTCGGGACTTTGCCCCCAAGGCCATCATCGATGGCATGAACATCCAGGACTATCTGCAGGGCCACTTCATTGCAGCATGCAAGTACTTCGCTCAAAAGATTCATGAGGCTGGGGATATCGAAAGCGAAGTGGTCATTGGATGGGAGAGCATGAATGAACCTCACAGAGGTCTGATTGGGTTCCAAGATATCTCTGTGATCCCACCTGAACAACAACTCCAACTGGGCACATCGCCTACTGCTTTCCAGGCTATGCTGACCGGTTCGGGACGCGCATGTGAGGAGACAACCTGGGCCTTTGGCGGCTTTGGCCCTCATCAGACCGGCAGAGAATTGGTGGACCCCGAGGGCGAAATCGCTTGGTTGCCAGACGGCTACGACGACGAGAAATACGGTTGGAAGAGAGACTCGAATTGGAAGCTGGGAGAATGTCTATGGGCCCAGCATGGTGTATGGGATCCGTCATCGGACCAGTTACTGCGAAAGGATTATTTCGCCAAACACCCTCGAACAGGTGAACCACTTGACTACGACGTCTTCACCAATACATATTTCATGGAACATTACCGGGCTTATAAAGATGCTCTTCGGAGCGTGTGGCCGGGTGCAATCATGTTTTGTCAACCCCCTGTCATGGAGGTTCCGCCCAACCTAGAGGGAACGGCGGATGATGACCCTAATATGGTGCATGCAGCTCACTACTATGATGGACTCACTTTGTTGACGAAGCACTGGTAAGTAATTAAGCCATGTCTTTCCGCACATTGCTGACCATGCCCACTGCAGGAATCGACTATACAATGTGGATGTAATTGGGGTACTTCGTGGCAAGTACCTCACACCAGCCTTTGCCATCAAGATTGGGGAGTCGGCGATTCGCAATTGCTTGCGTGACCAGTTGAAGTTTCTAAGGGACGAGAGCTTGAAATATATGGGCAATCACCCCATGGTTTTCACAGAGATCGGCATTCCCTATGACATGGACGACAAACATGCCTACAAGACGGGTGATTATAGCAGTCAGGTCAGCGCTATGGACGCCAACCATTTTGCACTGGAGGGCAGTACGGCAAATGGCTTCACATTGTGGCTTTATACTACCACGGTAAGCGGCGAGCAGTCACGCTACCACGCTGAGTGAAAGGAATTGAGACTGACACCGCCACAGAACAATCACGAATGGGGCGACAACTGGAACGGGGAGGACTTATCGATCTATTCGGTCGATGATTTCGAGCTTCCCAGTGGGAAATACTCTGACTTAGAAACTGACTCTCGGGTAGAGACCGACCCTCACTCACCAGCCTACTCCGAAAGTCAGGGTAGTATTCAGCATCAGTCGATAGGGCCTGACAACCTGAAGAGTGCGCTGTCGGCTCCCTCTATCACTTCGGAGTTCAGTCAGTCGAACGAGGACAAACTTGGGTTCCGTGCGGCAGAGGCCTTCATCCGGCCGAGTCCAATCTTCACCAGCGGCCTGGTTTCGAAATATAGCTTCGACCTCAGAAACTGCACATTCACGCTGTCGCTGATCGGAAATGAAAGGTCACTGAACGAGGAGACTGCGACCGAGATCTACCTTCCCGAGTTCCATTTCCCAGGAGGGCACACTGTTGTCTCCGTCAGTAGCGGAGAATGGACCATTGACTCGGATGAGGTCAACTCAGTCAAGGTACAACGGTTGCGTTGGTGGCATCCGGCGGGGGCTCATGATATCAAGATTCAGGGGGTCAAACGTAAGCCAGGCGAGTCTGCCACCTCTTCGAGTGATGAGCTGTCGTATTTAGAGCAATGCCAGAGCAGCGGATGCAGCGTGATGTGATTGTCCTTGATTGGCGTGGGTTCTGTGTTTCTGTGTTTCTGTGTTTCTGTGTTTCTGTGTTTCTGTGTTTCTGTCTCCTTTGATATGCGAGCGCATTTTGTGGTTGTTGTCACATTTGTTTTCTAAGATCTTGGATCGAGTAAGTCATGACGGTATAATTACTCGAATATGAAGTCAGCAATGGTTTGAATAAATATGCATCTGTGAGTGGGATTTGAGGTAGAAGATGGACTAGGTAAGAACTTGGAAGTAAACAAAGCCCAGCTGGGTGGCTTATCGATAAGAGCAGATTGGAACCCCCCAGGAAGCGGTGAGGAGGACTAGCGGGGGAGAGGGACGAACCGGTGTGGTGATTGGAGCGGGAGCGCGTGGAAAATTCTCCTGGAGTCCTGGTAAGGCGGGCGTTCGTTCGTCAAGCCCGTGGATTATCTGCCGTAACTTATCGATTCACGTTCACTGTTGCTCTTGCTCTTGCTCTTTCCCTCTTCCCGTACTTTGATTCTTCCCTCCAAATCTCTTCTTCAAGCTTCAAGGGTGGTGGTTTATACACACTTCCTCACTCCGTACTTGTCTTTCTTTTGAATTTCTGTTTCTACTACTGTCTAATTATTTATTTCAAATCATATATCAGGAGCAGAAGGGAAGAAAACCAAGGAAACAAAGCACCAAAGCACCAAAGCACCAAAACACCATCCATCTATAAGCACTCCACTTCTTTTAGGCAGAACAACATCGGCGCCTCGCAGGGAATCAATCCCCTTTACTGAGCCGCAACTGCCCTCACACCCCCTCCCTTAGACGGCGGTTGCCGTGTGTTCAGCAGTCACTCAGTGTTGCCCACTTGCACAAAACAGCATCGCTGACTTGTGGCTGAAAGTCCCCGCGGGCAGGATTCTATTATTACCTCCCCTTAACTAATTTCCCCCCTCCAGTTGTCAAAAAGTTTGCCCAACTCAGATCCGCTTCCCACCACGGAAGTTTGGAAACCCCCCAAAGAGAAACAGAGGGAGATTTTGCAGGGATCTAAAAGATAATGAGAACATTGCAAGTGTCACTTCACCAATTGTCAAGGTAATCATAGCTTTTTTTTATTGTCTTTGTTTCCAAGAGCAGCGAAGAAGTTGTACCTCTCATTTCCCACATCATCCATGGCGGCCGAAGGTGATCTATCCGAGGGCCGCATGGCCGACATCATTCGCGCCTTGGAGCTTATCCACAACCCGTCCTCCACCAACGAGCTACGCAGAGAAGCCTTGACCTTTGTCGAGGCCCAAAAAGAGAGCAAGTCGGCAGCGCACAATGGTTACATGCTTGCGCTGCCCGAGCAAACAAATCCTCTGGTCCGCTATTTCGGTCTGGGTTTGTTGGATCATGTCTTGCGCCACACCTCCTTCGAAGCTCAAGACCAGATTTCGGCCATCAGGGACCTCGTTCTGAAGTTGGCGGAGTCGATCCGACCTGAAGATCCTGCTTACATTCGCAACAAGATCCCGCAACTGTGGGCCGAGGTCGCCAAGAGGAGCTGGGGCTTGGATTGGAATTCCATGGACGAAACGCTTCTTCAATTCTGGAATGCAAGCCTCGTGCACAAGGAATTGGTACTGTCTATTCTTGAAACTCTGTCGGAGGACATCTTCTATCGCGAAGATACCGTATCATCCTTGCGTGGCACGGACCTTAACCGGGCTATGGTCGAAATCTGTACGTCCCTGGCCGTTTTTGAAGAGATCCATCCTAAGAAGGATAATCTTGAGCTGCGTTGCGGACCTGAGGGATGGATGTCTCGCATTTGTGCTTTTCTGCACGACTGTATCGGGAACATCCAGAACTCAAAGCAGGCCCGGGACTCCGCACTGAAAGCGCTTGCCACTCTCAAATCTCTCCTGACATGGGCGATTCCCAAGGGTGTGCTCTCGTCCAACTGTGTCCCCTGTATTGCCAGTGCCTTCACCTGCAATGACGAGCTTGTGCTCTTGGCGGCTGTTGAAGCTCTGCATGCGCTGTACAGCAGGTCTCACGTGGAAATCGAAGGATTCCAGCCCTTGGTACACTTCATGTACGAGACTCAGGCGCTCAGTGTGCTTCAGAAGCTGTACGAATGGTCAGTTGTGGGACCGGACGATGTGGACGACACCAAGTATACTATTTGCAAAAAGCTCTCCGAGATGATTTCGTACATCGCTGGATTTCTCGAAGAGAAGGCATTTTCACTGGAAAGCGCACAGGGCATGGACCTACCTTTCTTCTTTCATCTTACCATTACTGTCATCCAAAATCAAAGTCTCACAATCTCGATCCCTGTCCTTCATGTGTGGTCTAAATTGATAGCCTCCGAGAGGATCGGAAACACGGACCTGGTTATCGGTCTAATCCCTTCATTGCTGAGTATTTGTACTGAGCGCCTTATTCGCTGGGAATCGCTGCCGGCAGAATCCGACAACCCTACGGTGATGTTCCTTATCGAGGATATCGACACAATCCCCGAGAGACACGCTTTTGTCGGGAACTATCGCCGATACTGTTCCTCCATCATCGAAACAATCGTCCAAAAGCGACCCCAAGACGCCATACCCCATATACTTGCAGGAATTGATGGCAACCTAGACAATCTTTACAGCGGTGTGGAACCTTTCACTGTGAAGTCATTCTCAAAGACCTCTATACCCCTTATGCGGGCCGACACGCAGTTTGCGGTTGTCGAAGCAACGCTAAAAGGGTACAACAAATGGGTTTCTGCTCACGGAAAGATGCCTCAGCAGGATGAACAGAAGCGCAGCGACTTGGAACAGATCTTGGAGGCGTGGGCTTTCAAATTAATGCAACGTAACTTTGAAGATCCAGTTTTGAAACAGAGAGTGATCAAGCTTATTGTCGATATTTCCGCCAGAGCTCTCGACAAGACCCCGAGCTTTGCACTGAAAGCATTGGAGTACATCTTGATGACCCGCCTTCCTGACCAGCCGGAGTATCCCGTCTATTCGGAATCAGTTAAGGAGCTTCACGGTCTTGCCAGCCATGAGCTCCGGCGGTTGGCCATGCGCTATGCAGACTACTTCTCTACATTCTACGACATATTGGAACCGAAGATCAAGGAGATATCCATGGCCAACCGGGTAGACGATAAGCTTCATATGGAACTCACTTCCATCCTGCTTATCATCATGCAGCGAGCAAATAACGTCGAACCCTACCTTCGTCAATCTCGTCTTCTGTCTTTCGTGGAGCCGATCAAGCAAGCATGGCAAGAGGAAGAATTCCGGACTGTGAGCTCAACATTTGAGGGCTTCTGTGCTATGCTTGGTCTACAGAATGTCGGAGCATATATGCAGTCCAGACAGGCTCAAAAGCTTGAAGACTGGTCTTCTGTCCCTCTGGACAATGAGGGTAAGCTTATTCAGGAAGAAATGACTAGGAAGTTTCAGCAACTACCTTTGAGAGGTACCAAGACGATGCTGGCCGTCTCTACGGATAAGCTCAAAAGGTCTGAACCAGCATATGAGCTTGCTTGCAATGTATGGCATGACCTTATTCCTATCATCTTGCCGACGCTTCTCCAGTTAGTCAGTAATGCTCATGCCTTCCACAATCCTGGCAACTGGAAGGGCTTGCCCGCAGACATGGCGCCGGTTGTGGAACGCATTTTGACTGATAGGTTTTGGCAAGCGGGGATCTCTACTGGTAGCCGTGATGAGTTCTATGCCAAGATCACTGCATCTCGTGGCTCAGTCGAAGGATTTGCCTCATCCGTGAGAGGAAAAATCCGAGCTGTGCGTGAAGCGTGCTACTCCATGTTGTTCAGCATGAGCCGACTACGGGAGAATTTCTATGGATTCGCAGAACTTCCAGGTCCCCTCTCACAAGCTCTCTTCAAGGACTCCGCCCACCTATCCTCTCATCAGTTCTCTGTTCTTCTCAATATCTCACGCTGCTTGATCGATGACTGTCCGGTTCGCTTCCGAAGCAACTTTCTACCTCCAATGCTGGCCACCCTCTTTACCAGCATTGATAAGAAGGTCACATCGGAATGGGAGCTGATTGAACAAAGAAAAGAGGGACTTGCCGAGTCTGACGACCTGACTGACGAGATGAAGTCCGAGAGTATCCTGCGCCAGTTGACGTATTCTGCGGTGATCATGGTCGCAAGTCTGCTTGATCCTCAACGTGGTGGTAAGTCAAAGAGCGTTGATTATTGGAAAGCATGCTAAACAGTAATCTAGATCCTGATGACGAGCTTGCAGATCCCAGCGCTCTGCAGCCTGCACCAGCACTCTCGGACTCTATCCGGCATTTTATTCTTTCTTCACCTGAGATATTTGAGCCAGTTATGCTTTTCTGCACCCATGCCCTTCGTATGCGCGATACCCGTTGCTGCAGCATCATCACCCGTGTCATCCGCTCCATCCTGCAAGACTTTGCCCCTCCCAACAACGCACCTACCACAATCACTATCCGCGAGTTCATCTCTTCCGAGGTTCTCAAGGCTTGCATCACGTCTGTGCATGAACCCTACTTTGTCGATATGCAGAAAGACCTTGCTCAGCTCATTGCGTCTATCTGGGTTCTCTACGGCTCGAGCAGCCCGACCCCGCGCGCAGTGATTCTGAGCCTTCCTGGCATGAGCGAGCAGCGAGTGGCCAATGCAGAAGCCGCGCTGGTAAGGTCAACCGCCGCAAGACAGCAGAGAGCCTTGATCTTGGATCTTCTAGAGAGCTTGAGAGGAGTCAGCATAGCTGAGCAAGGCAAGATCTTGGGTTCGCGCGAGGACCGCCGGAAAGCGCGGAGTGCCCTGCAGGAGAGATATATGACAAGTGAGATGGAGGGCCAGCAGAACCAGAAAGTCGATATCAACGACGGACCGGATCTGTCCGGGGTGGCGGACTTGTTTGGTTAGGATCCCACAGTTTATAGATTCCTGGAGGTTAGACCGCTTCTCGGTTTACTCCTTTGTATAGTATGGCGGTAGTGTACGGCCACTGCCGTTACAGCTACCTCCTTATCGATTTGCATAGCTATTACTAAAGAATATAGACAGCTTGTTGAAGCCACCTGGAAATCAGGGAGCGAAAAGTGTCAAGGGAATTCAGGCATCTTTTGCACAAACAGCAGTCGTGGATTTGAGGTCACATAGTATAATTGTGTATAGATAGACAGTGTCTCGAAAATGACTATTACGGCTAGCTTGAAGTGCGTATCTCGCATGAAGGCTACAGTAACCTACCTTCTACTCTGCCAGCTGCGAAGGCTTCACCTCTCCACGTGGAGGCGAACATCCCAATAGAGCGTAAACCAAGATCCATACCATAAACTCAGGACTCCGTCGCCCCTACGCCCATGGACGCAACGACTTGCAATATTTCTCGGAAAAGAGCAAAGCTTTGGAAGGAAACAAACCACAGTCGCAATCCTAAATAAAGTACACAACGGAAACAAACAATGGGAAACAATGAAGCAAAAGATTTGTCTTCAAAAATTTTTTTCCTTTTTTTTTGGATTGGTTCTCAAAATCTTTAATTTACTCAGTAACCTGCGAAGGGGTATAGGCGAAAGTAGGGCGGACGAAGCTGTTTTCGGCATATTAGTTTTCCCATCGCATGATATACCAAGCGGCCAAACAGTGAAGGCAAAACAGAAGTGGGAAGGAGGAGGCGCGCGTACCGGTCAGAGTTATACACCCGGTTCTCCGAGCCCAGGAGCTGCTGCTCGCGGGCCTTGTCGGCGTAGTAGCGACGGACCTGATCGCGGTCTTCTTCGGCCTGGAGGAGGGGGAGGATGTGCAGGCGGCCCCAGAGTTTCTCGCGGCCGAGTTCGCTGGGGATATCGTTGTTAGCTTCGCTGCTTTGTCTTGGGCTGTCTTGGGAGGAGGTTGGGATTGAGGGGTTGGGGGTTGGGGTTGGGGCTTGCGGGGGGCTGAAGGGCTGAGGGCAGGACGTACTGCATTTCACGCATCGAGTAGTATTGCTTGTACAGACCGTAGCTGACGGCGCCGACCATTCCGGCGAGGTAGACGATGGGACGGAAGCCGCGGACGGGGACGTTGCGCTATTTCGGTTGGGAGGGGTTAGTCTTATGTTCCAGGGGGTGATTTAGATGATTTGTCTGGTCTTGGGGCATTGGAGGTTGCGCGCGCTGGGATATAGAGGGGGAATTAAAGCAATCGTATGGCATCGATCGGTTTGGTTCGGGGTTGGCGTTGATATCCCAGGAGAGCTTGGAAGGGTCAATCGCACCTTGTATTGCACCTGGTGGTAGCCCCCAGCGGGGGGCATGTCCTGAGGCATGTTGGTCGATTTGAAGGGGGGGGTACGCTTGGTTTTGGTTCAGGTGAGTCGTACCGTACGGCCGGGCCGAGCTTCGATTTGGAGATATGATGCCGTTGGTTTGAGGTTGGGAGAGTGTGAAGGTCACGTGGTTGGCGGCGGACATGGTAATGCGGGCTGCCTGGGTTCTCATTGGTGGGGAGGAGGTGGGAGAAGGTCTGCCCGGGTTCCGAAATTCATTGATTAATATGATGTTCTAGTCATGGTCGATTGATCCATTTATGAACAGCGGGATTTTTGATTTCTTGGATATTTGGGCTTGTTTGGCGAGATAATATACTATACCTACAGTGTCTGCTTTGAGGACGCTTGTTTTGAGAGACTTTTGCTGGGCTTTGGCTCAATTGTGAAGAGTTCTTCCCTTCGCGAGAGAAAATGGAGGAAGAAGGTCGGCCTAGAAAGTTGGTCAAGCTCGACCACGACGACTCGCAACAACAACAACCACCCCAACAGAACTCAACAATGGCGGAGTCAGCTCCCCTGTCAGAACTCTCGACTGCCCCAGTCGAGACCCGCGATAACGATGACGAAACCGCCACTACAACAGCGAACAATGGCGCCGCCCCGAGCGAACCGACCGATGAGACGGCCCCGATGTCCAAGCGCGCCATAAAGCGTCAGCGCCGCCGGGAACAATGGGAAGAAGGACGCGATCAGCGCAAAGTCAAGCGGAAGGAGCGCATCCAGGCCCGCAAGGAGCGCCGGCGAGCGGAGCTCCAGCTCGCAAAGGACGAGGGCCGAGAGGCGGAGTTCCGCAAGGAGCACGAGCGCACGCCCGCGCGGTTCCGGAAGGGCACCCTGCTGCCGCTGACGCTGATCCTCGACTGCGGGTTCGATGAGCTGATGATCGAGAAGGAGCGCATCTCGCTGGGCTCGCAGCTGACCCGGTCGTACTCGGACAACAGCCGCGCGCCGTTCCGGTCGCACCTGGTGGTCTCCTCGTTCAACAAGCTGCTGAAGCAGCGGTTCGACACCGTGCTGGCCAAGACGTACGAGAACTGGAAGGGGATTCGTTTCCTGGAGGAGGACTTCGTCGAGGCCGCGGAGAAGGCCAAGGAGTGGATGGTCGTGCCGGACGGCGGCCGCTTCGAGGGCGTCTTTG
Source organism: Aspergillus japonicus CBS 114.51 (assembly GCF_003184785.1). NCBI lineage: Eukaryota > Fungi > Ascomycota > Eurotiomycetes > Eurotiales > Aspergillaceae > Aspergillus > Aspergillus japonicus. The sequence goes on along the minus strand of NW_020291649.1, from coordinate 87,607 downwards.
CGGATAAGGCGGACACCAAGGCCGAGGACGGCGAGATCGTCTACTTGAGCAGCGACAGTCCGCATACGCTGACGGAGCTGAAGCCGTTCAGTACCTACATCATCGGCGGTTTGGTGGATAAGAACCGCCACAAGGGGATTTGCTACAAACAGGCCGTCGAGCGGGGGATCAAGACGGCCAAGTTGCCGATCGGGGAATACATCCAGATGGCCTCCCGGCAGGTCTTGGCTACGAACCATGTGGTGGAGATCATGCTCAAGTGGCTGGAAGTGGGCGACTGGGGCAAGGCTTTTATGGAGGTCATTCCCCAGCGGAAAGGTGGCACTTTGAGGGAGTCGGTCAGTGAGTCGGGCGAGCCGCAAGATGGGGAAGGAGACGATGCAGAGGAGGGAGAAGAGGGAGAGGGAAAGGGGGAGAAGGATGCAGAAGAAGAGGCTGAAGCTATACAGGAAGCAAATGCCGTTGCACAAGAGCAGGAGCAGGAGGAACAGAACGACGCAGGAGAGGCCAAAGAGGGCAATTAGATCGGAGCTCCAGGCTAGAACTGTGGAATTTAATGTACTGTACTGTATACTGCATAGTTAACTAGTAGAACTGATGATGATGATTTTCACATGATTGGTATGCACCGCCACCCGAGCCACAGGCCGATCGACGCCACAGCCGTTGCCACTCGATGACGGCAGAAAACAACAGCAGCGGAAATCAAAACATTTTATTTTCTACTTCACTCCCAAGGCATCGCCTGCCATCCCACATTCATAAGTCGCAGTCAGTTGCAGTCAGCCTCCTGTTGACTGTTCTCTGCCACTGCTACGGAGTTTCTTACTCTCAGCAACACCAGTGACCTATACTCTTCCTACTTCTCTTGCATCTGCGTTGATCAACACCCCTGCTCCCCTAGCAACAGGATCTCCCCTCCCTGATATCATCCGAATAAACAACCTGTTCCTGTTGCTCCGACGCCCGGTCAGCTGCAGCCATGTTCATGCTCCGCAATGGTAAGTTCCCCTCATTCAGCTCTTGGTCTAGGCTCAGTATCAGACACTTCCACTTTCACTTTCCCTATTCACTTAACCCCACCATCGACCCCTCCTTCCCTCTCCTCCCCGGTCACCTCTTAATGTTAACCTCATCCTTCCACCATCACATGCTAACTATCCAACCTTTCTCTGCTTTTCAGTGAGCAAGTACCTCTTCGGAGACACTTCCAAAGAATCCATCATCGAAATCCCTCAGGGACAACTGTACCTTGTCCGCCCCCTATCACCCAAGGGATACTCGGAGCTCATCTTCAAGGACGCCGCTGCCTCCATCAGACGCACCGGGCAAGAATTTCAATACCAATTAGTGGTTCAACGAGCCTACGAGGAAGGTGAAGAGGAGCTTGCTGAAGACGACGACGAACCGGGCAGTGACAGCTTGGATAAAGACGAGAAGGTCTTCCTGCTCGACCAAGCCCTGCACTTCCGTTCCGAGGTCCGTGAAGGTGGTGCAAAGATCCTGGCCTGGAGAGACCTCAGTGGCGACGTAGGTGATCTCTTCGAGTTTGTCTGTGACGCGTCCGTACCCGCGGACAAGGTTTCTACCTTTGAGTTGGCCGCCCTTCAGTGCCAGTACGAGCGAACGTATCGACGGAGCGCGCAGGGTGCTACTCGGGAAGAATTGCAAGAGTTCTCATTCCAAGAGGAGAGGCCCATCCCGTCAGCAAGTCCCATCTCTTCACCCACCAAGTCTCGTGACCACTCCATCGATTCTCCCGACGCAGCGACTGCCATGGCGAGCGACGTGGAATATTCCAAATCCAAGGGCCTCATCAAGCCCGTTGCTCAAGATGAATCGACTGTTGCTCCGCCGTCGGCTGCGCAACCCGAGGCTCGGGAGATTCTCGCGCAAGAGAAGGCCGAACTGCATCTCTTCGATTTCCCCACTGGAACCTTTGTACAGCAAGATGCCAATATTACCGCAACGGTCTCCGAGGTCGGTGACTGGCAATACTGGCTCCAGATCAGCGGAGACGATAAGGAATGGCTTGGCCAGGCAGTCGTCGCTGATATCAACCCTGTCTTCAACTTTGAATATTTGTCCTTCATCTTCAACGCCTACAGCGAGGATGGTTCGGCCTACTCTTGGCTCCTGCGCTTCCACGATCAACAGACGGAAGAGAGATTCCAAGAGGGTCTTATGCAGGCGCTGTGGGAACAGCTGAATGAAATGAAGTGGGCCAAGGTCAAGGAGAATGAGAAGGAGTATGTTTTGGACGCCTTCCAGGATCTGACCATGGAGGACGCTGAGGAGCGCGAAGCCGAGGCTGAGGCCGAGGAGGAAGAGGAGTCTGAAGAAGAGGACCAGGATGACGGCCAGCGTAGCGAGCACTACGACTCCGATGAGGAAGACGACGATGTGGTGACCCGTGAAGATGACGGCAATGTCAACTCGCAACTGGCCGTCGGTTACAAGCACGACCGCTCGTTCGTTGTTCGTGGTTCCAAGATCGGCGTGTTCAAGCACACCCCCAACAACAATCTCGAATTCTCAACCAACATCTCCAAGGTTGAGACTCCTAGTGGCAAGCTTTTCAGCCCGAAGAAGGTCATGTTACATGCCGAAGACTCGAACATGATCCTACAGAATAGCGATGATCCCAACTCGCTCTACCGCATGGATTTAGAGTATGGTAAGATTGTGGACGAGTGGAAGGTGCATGATGACATCCCTGTCCACACCTTTGCCCCGGAGAGTGTAAGTCAACTTCCACATTACTACCTGTGACTTGACGATCGCTAATCGTTCGCCTAGAAATTCTCCCAAATGACTTCCGCCCAATCTTTCATTGGTGCCTCGAAGAATGCTTTGTTCCGCGTTGATCCCCGTGTGGCTGGAAACAAGCTGGTGGAGTCTGAGCTGAAGCAATATGCTAGCAAGAACGACTTCTCCTCCGTGGCCACCACGGAGAAGGGCTATATTGCCGTCGCGTCTAACAAGGGCGATATCCGCATGTTTGACCGACTTGGTATCAATGCCAAGACTCATATTCCTGCGCTGGGCGAGCCCATTATTGGTCTCGATGTGTCTGCCGACGGTCGCTGGGTCTTGGCTACGTGCCGAACCTATCTCCTGCTCATCGACGCCCTGCAGAAGGACGGCAAGAACGAGGGCAAGCTAGGATTTGAGCGTTCCTTCGCCAAAGACTCTAAGCCGCAGCCGCGTCGTTTGGGTCTGCAGCCCGCTCATGTCGCCCAATTCCAGCACGAGACCAAGAAACCCATTGCTTTCACTCAGGCTCGCTTCAACACGGGTGTTGACTCCCAGGAAACATCGATCGTCACCGCTACCGGTCCTTTCATCATCACCTGGAGCTTGAAGAAGGTCATCGCTGGCCGCAAGGACCCCTACACCATCAAGCGGTACGGCGAGGAAGTCATGGCAGACAATTTCCGCTTCGGCTCGGACAAGAATGTCATTGTTGCGCTTCCCAATGAAGTCAACATGGTGGCCAAGAAGAGTCTTCTTAAGCCGACGCGTGAGAGTATTGCTGGTCCGTTGCCCATGACTCCTCGGCGCCGTACCCAGTGGGGTAGTCGCCTGGGCCGGGACGACATTGTCAACTCGCCGTACTGATGCTGATTTGGTGGTTTTCTGTTTCGATTTATTGCATTGCATACCCCTTGTGTTATACCTTTTTGAGTCTATCCCTTCTATACGCTGTGTCAATATTTCTGCTTGGACTTCACGGATTGTAATGTCTTGCTGGAATCCTCTGACACTGGGATTGGGAATGGCGAATGATACGACGATGATACTTCTCTTAGGTAGCTCTATGTAGTGGTAATCAAAGTACACGAATTACGAGATGACGATGGATTATCCGAACACTGGCCACAGTACTGTAGTGGGCGCTGCCCTATACTAATTCCGGATGGGTATTCCATCCGCCTCGCGCCCACCAAACCCCTTTGCTGATTCCAACCACCTTGCCGGGTCAATGTTCAGATTATTAGAGACCATTCTGCCCGCAGATCATGATCCCCCCCTTTCTCAACCAGCAGCAAGCAATCTTCAAATGGCCGAGTTGTCTCAAGAGACAAATATACCTATTACCAAGACAGGGGGCTCATTTGCGCACCCTTCCCTAGGAACCGACATACCAAACCTCTACACCAAGGATATCGAACTTGACGCCTTCATCCGAGAGCGGCTCATTGCCAAAGGTCTGCGACGCGGCACTGACACCTTTCTCCAAGCTCGAGTCCACCCAGAGACCGTAATGCCCATCCCTAGACCAAGCACCGGTCTGTTAACACATCCAGAATAACAATTCGCACCTGACAAACACATCAGGAAGAAGAGATAAGAACTCACCCGCCCCCGAGACTCAAGAACCCGGTCTCACAGAACATCATATAATCATTGACCCCGCTGTAGGGGAACGCCTTGAAGCGGATCTGCTCCGGCGTGGCCGTCCCACTCCTACTCTGTTGTCCGGGATGTTGGAGGCTGCTACTCGTCGCCCCCGGAACCGATAGACTATCGTTGCGCCGGGGCAAGGGACTCCGACTCCGCAGGGTGGTCGACCGGCCGGCGTGCGTAGTATCCGCGCTAGGCGGTAAGGGGAGCCCGGCGCGTTCGAGCGCCTCCCACGCGGCATCCTCGGGGGTGGGATCGTTGTTCTGGGGATTGTTGTTGATGGTGGACATCGACTGCAGGAGTTGGGCGGTCGAGGGCGGCTGCAGCACCGAGGCGCGCCAGAGGAAACATTCGCCGGTGCCGAAGTAGTGCGAGTCCGGGTGCGGGGGGTCGGTCATGTAGGCGCCGAAGACGGCGCCGCTGCTGTGGGGACTGGTGTTGTTGTTTGTGGGTGTTGAGGAGGTGGTGGATGGGGACGGCGAGGCGTCGCGGATGATCAGGACGTAGCCCGCCCGCGGGCTACGCTGGGAGATGGCGCGGCAGTTCTCGTACAGCGTCGACAGCGAGGCGCCGTCGCGTTCCAGGCTGTAGGCCAGTCGCCAGGTGTCGCAGAGTTGGAGGCGGGCGGGCACCAGCAGCCGGATCTCTTCGGCCAGCGAGCGCGTGAGTAGGTAGTCTTCGTTGTTGGGGGGCTGGTGACTGTCTGGGTCGGTGAGGGTTAGTGGGGTGAGGGGCGGTGGTTGGAAGGGCGAGGCGGTTCGGATGGGCGTGAAGAGCGTGTTCGTTGCGGTGGATGCGTCGGCGGGCGTTGTGTTGGAGTGCCAGGGGCGGCGCATCGTGCTGTCCTTCTTCTTCTTGTTGTTGTTGTTGTTGGTGGTGGTGCTGTTTTTGGTGGATTGCGGGTCGGTGAAGCGGCGGTAGAGGCCTGAGACGACGTGGGTGACCGGGTAGGAGAAGTAGGAGGCGGCGGATTGATGGAGGGAAGAGAACCGCTGTTGCTGCTGCTGCTGGTAGTGGTGGTGATGCTGGGTTTGTTGCTGTTGTTGCTCTTGGGGCTGGTCGAGAGGTCGAGGGGAAGAGGAAGTACTCGAGGACAGCGAGTATGACGACATGCGGGCGGAGATGCTCAGGACTTCTTGCAATTGACGTGGTGGGATTGAACGAGTGTCATAGATTGATTCAGAAAGAGTCAGATACTGACAAGAACTATGGGGGGGGGGGAAGAGGAGGGGCCAGACGAGAGAAGGAGGAAGAGGAAGAAAGTGGAGGAGAGAAGAGGAGAGAGGGCGGATGATGATGATGAGGTGTGAACAAGATAAGGAGTCTAATCAATCAATCAATCAATCAATCAATCAATCAGCCCACTCATACTTCTAGATCAGACTCTTACACTTTATTTCCACCATCATTCCATGCTTCCATGATCATTCCATACACCCAATCAATAAACTCTGTACAGCTATTCTATCCAACAATTGGGGGCCACCATTCGCCATGTTCCACTTTGTACTGTTACACACCAATTGATTGTCTCCGCATCTTTCTGTACTGCAAAATATCTTCCAAGTTCAATCGCAACCTCCCCCCACTACAGCTCTACACATCCATTGAGCTTCACCCCAACACTGCAACATGACAGACTCTCCGCCTCCTCCCTTGCAGCATCCTGCCTCCAACACCACTATCTTTCTCGATCAACCGCCCAGCTGCCTGCAATTCAGCCCCGCAATCCCCGACTGCTGCATCATCGGCACCTACTTGCTGTCCGAACAGAAAGACGAAACGAATGACGCCAACATCCAACAAACCAAGACCGGGTCTCTGCAGCTCTGGCGCATAAACCCCTCTACGAACGAACTGTGAAATTCTCTACACCATGCCAGCATCACCCCAAGAACGAGACAACTAACCACATTCAGCACTCTCCTCTCGAAACTCCCTCTCCCCTACGCAGTCTTCGACCTCCACTTCCACCCTCGCGACCCCTCCCTCCTCTCCATCGCAACAAGCGCAGGCTCCGTCGCCTTCTTCCGCCTCACGCCGGGTGAAAATGATGACCAACCGCCCACCCTGGCCCATCTCCTCACGCATTCCGTCCACGAAGACCCCTCCATCCCCGCCCTCTTCCTCGCCTGGACGCCCTCGACCTGGCCCTCCCTAACCCCCGGTACCAATACTGACAACACTCCCCTCGACGCCTTCGCCGTGACCTTCTCCGACAGCCTCACAACCATCTTCCAATATACCCCCGGTCCCGACCCCGACTCACCCCCTCAGATCGCGGAACTCGATTCCTTCCCAGCCTCGCAAGCCATCGAAGTCTGGTTCGCCGCGCTCGCGACCTTTCCCAACGCCTCTTCTTCCCAGCAGCAGCAGCAGCAAGCGCAGCAACAAATCCCCTACATCTTCACAGGGAACGACTTCGGCGCCCTCCACACCCGCCGCTACGACACCAACCGGACACCAACAATCTCATCATCAGAGACAGACCCTCGGCCCCAACAACTCTCCGCTCTTCTCGACCATCACGACCGCGGCCGCCACCACACCGCCGGCGTAACCTCCATCCTCCCCTTGCCCATTCCCCTCCAAGATGACAGTCCCGTCATTCTGACGGGGAGCTACGACGAGTCTTTGAGAGTGTATCACGCTACTCGACGCGGGGAAGTTCTCGCGGAGATAGGGCTGGGCGGAGGCGTGTGGCGGCTGCAGCTTCTGTCGTCGTCGTCGCCGTCGTCGTCGTCATCGTCTGTAGCTGGAGAAGCAGACGGATGGACCGGTCTGGTGTTGGCGAGCTGCATGCACGGCGGGACGCGGGTCGTGCGGGTGCAGTGCTCCGCGGAGTCCGGATGGGAGATGGAGATCTTGGCGGAGTTCAGGGAGCATGAGAGTATGAACTATGCGTCGGATGTGTGGAAGCCTGTGGGGGGGTATGAGCTACCTGTGCGCAGCGACAAAGCGGGAAAGCAGGAGCAGGAGATCCTCTGTTTGTCGAGTAGTTTCTATGATCGGCGGGTCTGCCTGTGGCGGGTCCGGGTATAGATACAATAACGATGTCGATAAAATCATAATGAATCATAGTCTTTGATGTATACTGCAAGAGGAACCCATCTCTCCTCTGCAAGAGAAACTCGTCTATCCTCTGCAGGAGAGAAAGAATAGAAAAACTGGCATACCAAATCGATATCTCATTATAATGATGCAGACAATACAACCCCCAACCGCCAGGTCTTTGTCTAAGTACACCACCCCTCAAAAAACACGCCAGACTTAAACAATCGTCTCCAACTCGCGCGCATACCCGATTGCATTCTCAATGATCGTCCCACTGGCCACCAGGATATCCTTCTCCGAGCGGGCAGCCGCCTCCGGCTCGACGGGGAAATAAATCCGGCCATCCCGCAGCACCCACCCCCGCTGCTGGGCGAACTCGATCACCGCGCCCTCGGAGTCCATGAAGAGCAGGTTCTTGGCGTTGGAGATGGGCAACGACGGGTATGCCTTCTCGGAGCAATCGGCGATTTCACTGCGGATCGTACCCACGAGGACCTTGACACACGACAAACATTAGCAACACGCGCACACACACACACAGCCCACCGCATCTCAATCCCCCAAAGACGAGGACCGGGGGAAGGGCAAAAGGGGGGAAAGACAAACACTCGAAAACAACCCGAAATCCTCGCCCGGCACCCGCTCCGAATTCGTCTCGCGCCACACCTTGTCATAGCTCCCTTCCATCAGATTCCGCTCCAGCTCCACGGGGTACTTGATGAAGGGGTCGTCCTCGACGCTCCGGCCCTGCAGACTGGCCTCCTCGACCAGGCCCTCCAGCACCGTGTGGAAGCTCGTGCTGTCGCCCATGCTCAGCAGGAGCAGCAGGTACAGGCCTGTGATCTTGCTGCGTTGGCTGCTGCTTTCCCGAGAGTCGCGCTCCAGATCGTAGAACGGCTGCAGCTGTTGGTAGTAGCGCGTGAAGCCGGGGGCGTCGGTCTGGCGGATCGCGGCGAGGGCGCCGAGTTCGAGGATCTCGCGGGCCAGCGGGAGCAGGTCCCGCGGCGTGGTCGGGGTCGGGATCAGGGCGTTCTGCTGCAGGAGCGTGCGCTTCGCTTGTGTGAGGAGGGTGGTGGTCTTTTCGAGGTCGTGGGCGCTCAGGCTGCTGTGGAGCGAGGTGAGAAGGGTGCGGAGGTCGGGGGTGGCCATCTTTGGTGATTGGTTGGGGCCGTGTGTTCGGGGGGAGGGGAGGGGGGGATAGGGGAGGGGGGCTGGGCGTGAGGGTTCGAATGGTCGGTGGTGGAGCTGTAGATGGTGATGAGGATGGGTGAAGTCAAGGTTAGGATTGAGTTGTTGTATCGTTGGATGAGGGTTATAGGCTGATGGACCAACGTTGACGTTGATGCTTGGAACTGCCGGGAAGAGCTGTCCCCGGGCGGTGAGAGGCAGGTCACGTGGAGTGCTTAGAGCATCTCACCCGATTGGGAAATACCTACAGGACCCCGGGCCTGGCAGGGCATATAGTTGTCCGTTACTATAATAGGATGGGTAGGAGGAAGTTTGTTAGATTTGGAGGAAGAATGACTGGCTAATGCAACTAAGCTTCCAATGCAAGCTCCAACAGAGTCTCGTAGTATGGTGTTCCCAGCCCCGTCACGGGGTCCCAGCCGGGAGTCGCATTCCACCCGGCATACGGAACTTGCGCTCCAGTGGGTTCGTCACAACCAACCGATCCTCCATCGACGATATCCGTAAATCCCCTCTGTTTAAGCGAGTACAACCATGGATTCAAGAAGCCCAGTGTGGACTTGCCTTGCTCCAGACGCGCTGCATTCAGTCGAGAGATTATGGCGGCAAAGACAGGCGCCGCAGCACTACAAATTCCAGTCAATCCTGAGTTCGTAACTAGCGGCAAAAAAAAAAAAAAAAAAACTCACCTGGTACCCCCAGTCTTCATCCATTCACCATGATCCCGAAGCACAAAATTATTGGCCTGGGTAGAGACATCAGGGATGCCGCGTCCCTGTGGATTGTAAAGCCCTTCATAGATGTTTCCCAGGCTTTGCAGATAGCTGGTGACATCCGCATCCTGATAGGAGGGTCGAGTGAAGATATCCGAGAAGCCGCCTCCTGAGAAAGATATGGCAGACTCGGGATCCATCCCTTCCGTACCGCCCACCGACGTGACAAACGGACACGACGCTGGGAAGACGGGCTGGAACCGAGTCCGACGTGTACCATCATGGGTCATACATGTATCTCCAGGCCCCCAATCACCACTGCTGAAGATGACAGATACTCCCCGGGCCCCCAACTGCGCAAAGAGGTTGCAGACAGCCTCTGCGTATGCCGCAGGTACAAAGGGCTCTTCTTCCCCGTAGGACGTGCTAAGAACCGCGGGGAGATCTTTATCTGGTAGGTCAAGGAGGTAGTGCAGTTGCTCGAGATAGGGCTCATTCGTTGAATCAGCTCTGGTCAGCATCCCGGACTCTTGCACCATCGGCCCACGCCCTGCAGTAGTATAGTACACAGCTGACGCATGGTAGGACAGTGATAGAGCGTATTGGATGTCAAGGGCAGCCTCGCTAGACGGACTGAGCGAGTGCTGTAGATTACGCCCACCATTGATGGACACCACGGAGAAGTTGGCATCGGCCTGGTTCGGGGCATACTCTGCAAGGAATTGCTCCAGGTCGTCATACCGTGCATATTCCTCCAAGAAGCCCGAGACACCCAGCCGGTTGCGTGGGTCGGGTATTATCTCGGTATCATTGATCCCATAGAGCTGGCGCAGACAAGCGGGAGTCACTGTCCTCGAGCAATTGCCAGCGAGGTCTTCTGCAGTGAGCGCGACAGGCACGAAGGTTTCCGGACTGTCCTGGGCTTGAGGAGATCCGAACCGTGTTGTAGGCTGAATAAGCTGGACAAACGGACGAACATCCTCTGGGACGGAGTATGCGAGCGTTCGGATTGTTGTTGTCTGTGTCCTAGAGTGGTAGAAGTGGCTGAATTGCGTCTTCATCATCGACTCTGCCTGCGATAATGGAATAGTGAACGCAAGCCAGTCGCCTCGATCTTCGATGGACTCGGCCGGCACATGTTCCCATTCTAGCCATGAACGGACTTTGGCAGCAGCCTGCTCCGAAGGGCGCATAGACGCCCGGAGCTCCTCTCTGGTTAGATGGCGGCCATATTCGGGATGGCCAGGAGTTGATCGCGCTATCACCTGCTCCTCAAACTGAGAGACGTTGGACCTGCGCATCGCCAACCAGAATCTCGTTGGGGTTGATGTTGCCGGACCAGACTGTCGCATCCACCCATCTGGAACATTCTGCAGCTGGTCCACGACAAGGTACCTGTCTGCAGGAATAGCGAGTGTAGCGGTCCCACAGACCAGCACGGGCAAAGCACCCAAGATGATCGGCATAAAACGCGGCCACATCCTCGCGATATAGCATAGAAAGCGCGCGGTATAATCGAAGAACTGTACCCACGTGGCTCATTCAAACCCCGGACCTCACATGGCTTTTGAGTCATCGAGTGGATGGCCGATCTCTTCTGCTCTTCCGTAATTTCCCAGTGACGATTACAACTAAGCTTTCTTCCGCATGGCGTCCGACGAGAGCTATTCCCTGTCAATTGCAGAATAAGCTCAAGCCTCAACCAGAGTCTGGGTCGATCAGTCCTTCAGCATGGTCAAGTATATAGAGTCTCTGATTGGTGTCAGCAAGGTTTACTCCGCGGAAACCTTCGACAATAGACACGTGTTTGGTCCGCTGGCCAATCTATTGTTTGGCTCCAAATGTCTCCTCGGCAAAAGTTGTTCGATTTTCTGGATCGCTGTGGTCATTGTGTCTCTGACTGTGATGGCGACCTCTGGGATTGGGCTTGCACGCTGACAATGAAGCTTCTGGAAACTGCAGTATTGGGTAGCGACGGATCAGACGGGAGCGTAAGGCCAATCGTCTGCGCCTTTGCCGTTTATTGAACACTGGCTGGGGAACCTTGAAGCTCTATTGAAGACCAGATGGGGCGGAGCCATTGATTGAGACCCGCTTCAAGCGATCCGCTAGTCCTGCTCGGGACCCTGTTGTTGCCTCAGGCCATAAGGTTAGTTGTCGGATCTTTGTCCCAGTCCCAGTGGTACTGTATCAAAATCCTACCCAGACATGTGAAGCTTTCTGATTCCAGGGAAGCGAAATCACTTGGATCACGGTCACATTGGAGTGATGAGCTGTGGGCTTTGTGTTCTATCAAAACACCTGCTCTTTAGTACAAGGAAGCCATTGTATTTGTATTCGAGCATTTATTGAGGACACTCACTCACTGATTTGCCAAGTACGCCAATTTCAAGGACTTTCTGCACTAGTGTGAGCATTCTTCATGGTGGTTCTGAAATTCTCTCAATAATTTTCAAGTGAAAGACATGACCGAAACTTTGCTACGACTTGGTTCGCAAAGGGCGAGTATGATTTGGACTCGATTATCAGCACTGCAGCTCAAAACGCGTCGAAGAGCCAGAGACTCTTGATAGGCGCGGTCAGTGATCCACCAGACGTCTGCTTGGCAGAGAAGCTCCAACCAAAACATCAGGAGCAGCAGCGCCCGTTCATCCCGCTCAAGCAGAAGATCCCGGTATGTTGCAGAGATCTTAGGCCCGAATGACAGCAATGAGTTAGTGCTGTGGGCATTTACCTCGTATCGCTGCAGCATGGGAGCGATGACGCTTAAGGGTGCATAATATGGGTTATTGTCGGGACGGCTACCGGTAGTGACATCACATAGATCTTCCAGCGCACATCGCAGAGTCTGAGACAAAGGCAAATCTTGCCGAGTAGCGGGCGGGACTTCGAACACATGCAGCTTCTGTCTTTCATTTTTCAAGCGCCAGAAGCCTTGCTGCGGGCTTTGTTGCATCACTCTCGCCAAGTAGCCTAGTCCACCTTGTACAGACAGCCAGCTGAGGTAGTTTACCCTAGCCGTTGCAGTGGGCTGAAATACCCAAGATTCGTATGGCGATCTCTCATGTGAGGCGAAGGAGATCATGTTTAGGAGAAGCGCGGTGGCATAGACAGCGTCTAGCTTACTCAACACTCTCGGGTGCTGCGCAAGCTCTTCCCTAAGCAAGCGTGTTGCTGTCTGCGTATGAAGCCAGCACGCCTTTTGGTACCCGGTGCTTGCAGGCTGCAGATGCTGCAGATGTCGAGCCGAAAGTGCTAGAAGAGCATTATGAAGCATCGGAATGGATGCGCAGTTGGGTAACAGAAACCGATTGAATATCTCTTTGCCAACTTCAGACGTTAATGTTGCATCAAGGCAGCTGTCAGTATGCCGCAGAAGATATATTAATTTGGGTGCTGGCGAGAGTCCACCAGGAAGCCAGGATCCGGTGAGATTCAAGCGGTTGTTGACATGACTATGATTGCCTACCGCATGGCCTGCCCAGCCAAGCTCGTGATCTTCCAAGCTAGCCTGATTGCAGGCAGCATGCGGGTCACCATACACACACAGCGTCCGGCGCTGGCAGCATCTGCGGCAGCTGGGGCGATTCTCGTCGCATTTGACTCTGCTGCTCTTGCACGCTTGGCAGCCTCCACGGGACTTGGTATGGGACTTTCGAGACAAGCCTCGCTGTTGGGACTGTCTCTTGGGTGCGGAACTAATGCGAAATTTTCTCAATCCGGCCGTGATATCCATTGGGCTTTTGAGGGTGCGGGCATTGAAACACATACGGATTTAATGGACATACTCAGTAGCCTAGGTCTCAGCGCTGCAACGGGTACTTCGAGCCTAATCCCAAAAAGGCAATTTTCGTATCTCGGAGTGGAGCAGTCATGACATGAGAACTATGAGGTCCGAGTCTTTGCTATAAGTTCGAGCTTTTGTCCTTCGCAGATATTTGTTCTTCACGAGGGCTTTACTGACCATACTGAATGATACAATGGTTCGTGTTGCTATCGCTGGAGGCCATGGCGGTGTTGGCCGCACAATTCTGGAGGTGTTGGAGGAATCTTCCGAGCACGAAGCTCTTGTCCTATCCCGCAAGGTTGGATTCATCGCATGTTTTGTTCTTCTTCTAGGTGCTTCGTTACTGACAAGGCTGAGTAGTCCGATGGTGATGGCGGCAGAACAATTCAAGTCGATTATAGAAGCGTTGACAAGTTGTTTGCTGTGCTAGAAACACATCAGATCGACACAGTGATCTGTTGTTTTGCCGTGGAGGGAGAGTCTCTGGCGATATCGCAGCTGAACTTGATCCAAGCTGCCATCAAGTCCAAAGTTACGCGGCGATTTGTTCCTAGTGGCTTCGCCATTCCGTATCCTCAGGAGTATGTTCCGCTAGGATGACCCATACTTTTACGTGCCATATAAGCTGATGGCTCTTAGTGCCGTGGAGCTTTTGCCGCAACTTGCGGACTATTTCAAAGCGATTGAGATTCTTCGACAGTCTGGTCTCCAGTGGACCGTCTTCCTCAATGGCATCTTTCTTGACTACTTCGGGCCATCGACGCTCAAATCATACCTCAAACCGAATGTCTTCGTTATAGATATGAAAAACAAGATAGCAGGAATCCCCGGAGATGGTGAAGCTCCAATCACATTCACCTACACCTTTGACCTGGCCCGGTACGTCGTTTCCATGCTTGACATGGAAGACTGGCCCGAAGAAAGCCGTGTGATCGGCGATACTGTCACCTGGCATGAATTCGTCCGGCTGGCGGAAGAGATCTGCGGTGAGTCTGTTTTTCGCTTTCTTTGAGAGTCCTTTCTAATTTGAGCCACCAGATTGTCGATTCGATATCCATTATGACAGCATAGAAAAACTCCGGGGGTTCGAGATTACCGAGTTGCCTGGACATCGAGCCCTGTATCAACATTTTTCGAAGAAAGCCTTCCAGTGGTTCATGTCAACCTTCGAACTCTATACCGCAAACGGCACGTCCTGCATTACGACCCAAGACTCGTTGAATAAGCTCTTCCCCAGCATCCAGCCGCTTACTGTGCGAGACATGCTGAGCAAATACTGGAGTGATGATTGAAGAGGTCAATGGGTCCATGTGGGTGAGCCACTACGCTGGTCGGGTGCGAGCAAATCGACGTGGCCTCTGAACATGATTAGAAGCCGGATTTGTCTCGAAAAGTTGTTTGGCGATCCGGGGGAAGCTCAGATTGTTCATTTTGGAGGAACAATGTTGCGCATGATTTGGAATATTAGTGTCCCTAGATGCAACTAGTAATAATTTACCTGCTGGATTTGTAGGCTCACATGTCTGGATCGTGCCATGAGAAAAGGATAGCTGCTTAGACTATTCTGCCCAAGGTTGTATGCTGTGGTATGCCAATTAGCACGCTAGATAAATACGTAGGTGTTGGCAGTGATGGCTGGTGTTTGCACGGAAGCCCACCGGAAATGGGCCTATCCAGTGGGTCTTGCGAGCGGAAAATGATCCGTCCGCCGCAGTGCTGGGGTCTAGAACGGGGCTGTCAACCCTATTCCGTTCCAGTTCCTCATTGTTCAGTAGAGCCGTGATTTGGTTGTAGACATTGACTAGTCGCTCTATCTTCTTCCTACCTTATACTCTGTAGTGTGTGGAACAATGGGTTGGATGCGCATCGGACCGTCTAGCTGCATGTTGCATTCCATACCCTGTCATCTGTCACCGGATAAACCAGACCCCAAGGACTTCTGGCGGTTCCAAAGCGGGTCGGTAAGCAGGATGACATTGGATAGTGCAGGGGCCACTAATTGTAGGCCGGCCGTACGGACCGTGGGGTCCAAAAAAGAAAATCCACGGCGTGATGTGCCTGAATGAGGACGGATGGCCGAGGATAGACATGTCATACAGTCAGAGACCAGTGTGAAATGGCGGGGTAGGCCGATGTCCTTCTTCACTGGGGCGAGTCAGCATATTTCTTCGTTGGCGCACAGCATTACTCCGTACCTAGTAGTTTGTCTTGGACCCCAAAGTCTAGTTCCTTTAACCGAGAAAAAAACCCCTGAAATTCGGGTAATGCGAGGTATCCTGATGGTTGGGTCAGCAATTAAGAAAAAAAAAATAGGATGCATGATTCACTTGTCTTCTGAGGGTGGGAAAAGGTGCTGTACTCTGTAAGTGTACAGTACAGGTGTAGATAGATGGTGCCCAGTGGGTTGGCAAACTTGGCACGGACCGGGAACTTAACAACCCACCACAACTCACTCAGGCACGGACTTCCTTGTCCTTATCTGCTCCCCCTCTTGACACACACACATCGTTGATTGCTTGTCTCCCAATTATGGAGGTATTCTCTCCGAATCGCAATTGTCGGACCCATCATGATGAATCTTACTGCTGGCTTCATTATCATTCATCCTCCATTACTTAGCCACATCCCCATATCAATTTGAGAAACAATACGCCAAACACCTATTGGATCGGTAAGTGTCATGTCAAGGGTGTCCTTGAATGTCAGTCTTTCTAATAGATTGATTTATCATCCTTAGCTCATCGAATTAAAAATCAGTACCACTCGACCATCGCATCAATCATCTTAATAAGTCTCCTTGCAAGAATCATTGAGAATTGATTTTCCCACTAGTTCTCGTCTGCATGCATTCACCCACTCATCACCTCCACGAGGATCCGGAGAGTAATGATCGTCTCCGTCCTCGCAATGGTACCAGTCCATCTGATCCTCTCTTTCAGCTTCCATGCTGAGTTCGTTATAATGATTACGATCTCCCGTTGAAAAAGACTACTACCGCTTCTGTATTAGTCCAACCGACCGCCTAACGACAACACCAGCCTGTGAGGCTGGGGCGCTTGCAGCCCGTGCCATTAGCGGGCCTGAAGGCAACGGACAAACCACATGTAAGACAGACACGCAGCCTCGCATATCCATAAGCTGGAACCCCGACTAGACCATCTTCCAACTTGACTACCGCAAATTGGAGCTGCACCACCTACATAAGACACTTTTTGACTCTAGCACTGCTTGCGATTCGTCCTAATCGGTCCCGGTCACCTGGCAGAGAGTGGACAACGGCTGCTGCACTCTGTTGCTCAGTCTGTCGGTCTCTTGTGCTTCTTACTTTCCATTTTCACTCACACTCCTCTGCCTCTCTGCTATTTTTTTCGCCCTCCACCAGCCCTGCCCGAGTAGGCTCCTACTACGCCCGCTCTCGACGATCTGATCTCCGCTTCTGGCCCTCATTCCCGCTCTCTGCTTCGTCTTCGTCTTCTACCCTAGCCGCCTGCGAACCCGCTCCCCTCGAATTCGACTTGGCTTGCTCGCTCTTATGTCCGAGGCTTGTCACCCCTGTTTCCTCCATGTCACATCCACTGGTGGCAGCCGTGTGGGAACAGCTAGGGCGCCGTGATCTAGCGAATATCCTTCGCGAAATTATCGGCGAACATGTGCTAGACATCGCGGTATCTCAGCCGGACGGCCAGTCCGCCTCCATCGAACCACTCACCCGAACCGTTTTCTGGATAAAGACCATCTTCGATGCGCAACGAACCTACCTTCAGGGCCTGGCGAGTGTCCACGAATGCCACCCCTACTTCCTTCCTTACCTACTGCCATCGGAGACGGTCTTCTCGACATTGATGTACCTGCTGAAGGTGAAGCTAGAGCTTTTCCCTTGCAACCGGCCAACCGATCCAGAACTCGTCGGCTACCGACATCTGATCGCGCATACTCTACTCGCTGGTACTCGAGTCCTACTGCTGCGCGGAGAATCCATTAACACTGATAAGAAGTTTCGGTTCGAAAAAGCGATGCGAGCTGCCTGGCGGAACTCGGACCTTTCAAATGTTGAGCGGTTCCTCATTAGTGATCTCCTCCCCAAAGCAATCGACTCTATCGGCTCGACTGAGCTGTCAGCGACCCAGACACTTACAATCGATCGTGGAAAACCCTATCTGCCGTCGTTCGCCGCAGGGCTGGTAAGTGCGCCTATTCGACTGCTGTTCTAATTCCAGAAGGAGGCTCACGGCGTCTGCAGTATCCAGTTTCGGGGGCGCCGGAGACCCTCATCACAGACCTCCTAACAGGACTTATGAAAAGTAATGCCGACCAACTGGTTTCCTTCAATTTGCTTCTCGACGTCCTCTGGGCAGTAGATTCTGCCCTCATCCAGTGTCACATAGATCGCCGTCGGATTTCCCAAGAGCAAGGATATACGAGTTCCGCAGCGCTAAAGGTAGACGAGGCCTTCAAACAAGCACAAGAAGTCAAGAAGAAGTTGACTCGAACGGTACTGGCGGCCTACGATGATGAATTCAATACGGCGCCGCTTCAGGTATTCGCCACCACTATTCTAACGCAGACGGCCGATGATAGTCCTCCGCTACAAACACGAAGGATTCGAGATACTTGGTCGCAGCTCGCCCGCATTCGGGAATCATGGGAACGGGCCCTGGGCCAATTCGTTCGGTGGCTCATCAACCGGCGGGTACAGATGTGGGATTGCAATGGTGAACTCGAAGCATTTTCGCACGACTATCAACAGCATTTGACCCAATGGTTGCAAAACTCATCGGCCGCCGACTTTGACCCCACGGCACCGATCAAAACAGGCCGTTCTAGCACGGCAGTCTACGTCGTCAACTGCCCTGCGGTGCACCCTGTGCCGGGCGCAATGTTGGAAGAACAATTGAGAAGCCATGATCGAAAGGCTTATGAGGTATGCTATGCACCCAACAATCGAGGCTAGGGCTAGACACAGATGCTGATATTTTTCGTTAGCAATTCCAAGGAAACCCCGAATTTCTGACAATGGATGTCACATGCCCTCTATGTCCTGGCAAAGCCCGTATCCAACATGCTCGTATGATAGAGCCTCTCGAACAGGTTTCTGACGCCCTACACCTCTTCTCGGACTCGGACGGTGAGGGACAGCCGTCTCTTCCAGACTCTGCTTCTCGAGCGACCACTTCATGTTCGAGCTCGCTCAGCCATTCTACAAGCCACTCATCCCGTCTTGACTCGGTGGAGATAGTGAAAAGTCCGACCTCACCAACACCTCCTGTGACAGCTGTTTCGAAAGCAAATGGCAAGACTCCTAGTGTCACAACGTCAGAAATCTTCAACCCCGTCTTGTCGCGAAGTCGGACCGACCAGTCATTTGACAAGCAAGCGATCAAGACTCTTTCCCGTGATCTCAAGAATGTGAAGATACCTTTCTCGAGCGGGACTTCACTCTTCCGAAGAAACTCCTCGAAAGGGCAGCAGTTACCTCGCCAGCCCCGGTTTTGTTTCTCAGCCACCGGGAGCTGTCTGCTCTTCTGGGGTGCCGGAAGTAACTGGGTCATGCGATTTGAACTAGGCCAAGGCGAGGGCAAAAAACCGAAGAGTCACAAATATGACATTCCGGGCGTGCAACAGGCTGCAGCAGGAGATCAACGATGTGCCGTCATCGCTTCAGTAGGACAGGTAAGTAACTTGCATCATTGAATTCGAGCCAGTGCTGACAGGAGCCCAGCATTACGAGCTCCTTGTTTTTGAAAACGACAGTGATATCCCAGAAGCCTATTTGACTATCGAGACTGATCATCAATCATTACCAATTAGTTGTATGGTCATGTCTCGTAACGATAGATATGTTGCCTTCACACTCAGAGACCAAGTTCGCGTCTATGAGATTTGCACCAGGACTATCCAGAGAGTCTCCCTCGGCAGTGGAATGGACCGCGTTTCGGACTTGGGCAACCGATCCTTGATGGGCTCGTTTTCTGGTGCTAAAGAGTCTGGCTTCGAGGCCCAGCGACAAGAGGCCGTGATCGAAAGGAAGCTTCAATTCTCTGCCGATGGCAAACACTTTGTGATTGCTACCCATCTGGGTGATCACTATGCTTATGTCGACGTCTGGAACTGCACGTTCCAGCAATGGAATATAGTCCCTGATAGCTCCAAGTCCTTCAAGCTTCCTTCTGTGCGTCTGCCTGTTTAATCCTATGACCTCTGGCATTTCAAGGCTTACTGACAACTACCAGTGGACGACGAATGATGGGGATTTGACTGGCGTGTACTACGATAGCTCTCATCATGCGGTATTATTGACCGCATTCTTCGGCAAGGAATATCCCTTGTCATTTTCCATGACAGACAACAAAATCACCAATGATCCGTTCAGTACACGAATCGTACATGCAGCACAGTCACCATCCGGCTCTCGCTTTATAATCGCAAATGGCATGTGCGATATCTATCTATGCGATGCGAAGGCCTCTGGTGGTATTAATCGTTCCCGGTTGAAAAAGGCATCGTACAAGATGAATCCAGCGGTATTTCGGCCCGGACAACTCGCACTGGCGTTTCCCCAGGAGTATGAAATGTTAGCCTTCTGGGTGAAGACGGGAAAGTTGATGCTGAGGACCGTGCGAATGCAGGGGGGCATTGAAAGCGTCAGTGATTATGACCTGCGACCCGACTATGATCGGCTGGTAGTCGAAAGACCGCCTGTTGCCGACTTTCAAACACAACGCAGACGGCATTCACTATTGTCGCATGAACTGGTGGCGGAGATCGATGGCCTACCCTCAATACCTCGGCCAGACCTACCCGAGCTGTCATCCACATAGGAAAAGATTGACCGAGGGTGAGGTCTGAGTTCGGGGAGTCTGTACGTTCTATGATGTCGGCGTTAGGTATCTGATCTCTAGCGCTGCAGACAGCGTATGTACTTATGTGTGATGAGATATAATATACAATAACTAATCAAAATAACTAACGTGAACATACACAACATACAGCATCCAATGCATGCCACCTTGCTACCCACCTTGCTACCTGGTCGTAGATGAGTGGTGGCCTGACTTTGCCCCAGGCACCATGACCCCAAAGGGGGATAGTGCGGGGAAGCGGAGAAGTTTATCGCCGGGCCCCGATTGTAAGCGACGTCACCACCTGGTCTTCTCCTCATCAGACAACGAGCAACACAACCTGGAAGGAAAGTTAATGCTCCAGCTGCACCAAGACATCGGGACAGTCACTCAAAGCTTCCGTGTGGTGAAGATTCTTTGAAGTTGGATCGAGGTGGGTTGTTACTATTTTATTCCATTTGCTCTGAGTAGCTTGAGCTTCCCCTCAGATTGCCACTAGTGGATCGCGCCGGCTGATCGACCCCGGCCATGAAAAAACGCCCCGGTCGAGGTGGACTGACTTAGCTGCCTGCCATTCGCATCGGCCTCCTGGAACTGACAATATTCCCTTGATTTTAGACTCTTATCCTCTGTGTCGAACCTAGGCGAAATATCTTCGTTCCCCCAGTGAAGTTGCGTTGAGAAAGCGACCCTTCAACCCCCATATCCTAAACCGGCTTGGGAAGCAGAAGATCGGTCGACGTCATCAATACATTTCTTCTTTCTGTCTCCAATTCCTCCTACGGGGATCTCCCCCGCTATCAATCTGCAACCTTCAGTCTCCCTTCCCCTTTCTTCCTCTGTTCCTTTCCCCCTTTTCTTTCATCCTCCCTTCCCATCGATCGTACCTCTGTATTCACCATGTCTATGCCTGATTTCGATACCTCTCGACGGCCGTCTCAGGCCGAGAACCAGACGATCCTCAAGTCCGAGATACCATTGAAGGAGCGATTTTTCCGCTATTTTCAGCATGAAATCACCGGTATGGCTTAACCGATCTAATTGATGTCCTGCGAATTGGCCTTCTGGCAAGGGGAGAGAGTCTGACACATGTGCTTGCTGCAGCCCTTCAGGAACAGATGGATCGGTTGGCGGATACATCCCTGATAGGGGGAGAGCGGGCAGATGCAACCGATCACTGTCTTGCCGGCATTGCGCGCTTGTCCAATGAAGTCAAAGATGCGGCTAGCTACATTCCCACCTACGATCAGCGGATATACGCCGAAGTAAGCTATTGCTTTATGTCGATGGTGAAAGTGCAAGGCTGATAGACAGTTGTATACAGGCTATCAAAGCGCTGCAGGACAAACTAGTCGAAACCCGGGCTGCTGTGGAACCGCGCCCCAAGTTCAGTTTCAAGACTAAGAAGAATTCCTCGGCTATCTCTCTCTCTGACGCGGCACAAATGGCTGCGCAGGTACGCAGTATCCCCGGATTTGCCTCGCCCGGCTCGTCCTCCGTGGGCTCGTCCGCTGCCCAAACCCCGATGTATCCGTCAACTCCGCTCAATGAGCCCGACAACCGGCTTCATCTTCTGCAACGGCCGGAGATTGCCCCCACATCGATTCCAGCTATCCCGGTCGACGAGGGAGCGGATGATAAGCTCAAGCCGCCGGAGCAGCCCCATGGGTTTGCAGCCACCGCTATTACCTCCGTGTCAGTGAATAACCATCACAACCTCCACATCATGCTGCCATCCTCAGGGTCTACAGCCAACGTACCCGCATCTATCACCTCGCTGCGCCATTGCGTGGTCGACATGTCAATACCGACCGTCAACGGCAAACCTTACGCTAGTCTCACCGCAAAGAATGTGAAAGAGAGCCTTCTGGTCTGCGGACAGATCAATGGTCCCGCTCACATCACCGACGTGGAGCATAGTATCCTCGTGGTGGATTGTCGCCAGTTCCGTATGCATAATTGCTCCAACGTGGACGTCTACCTGAGTGCGTCCAGCAATCCTATCATTGAAGACTGCACCAATATCCGATTCGGTCGGATACCCCGCATCTATGTGAGTATCTCCAGAGCACTTTCCTTGCCGTGAACAATACTCTAACCACCTCCGACAAACAGACATTGAACCACGATCGGCCCGACGACGAAGACCGCTGGAGCGAGGTCGAAGATTTCAAATGGATCAAGCCGGAGCCAAGCCCTAACTGGAGCCTGCTCGATCCCGAGGATGCAGTTCCTGAAGAGGTTTGGGCGGAGATTGTGCCCGGAGGCCCCGGCTGGTCTTTGGAGGATATTTTACGTGCCATTAACATCTCAAAGGTTTAAGATATTGGGGCGTGGGCATGGGCGTGGGTCGTGAAAGAATCAGGAGCGTGAGGCGTCGGGGAAATTTACGAGAAGTTCTTTTTCGTTCGTATCTGACATTTGGTTTTATTGCATGAACGTTTTCTCCATGGAGAGGGTGATCTATACAAGGGAAGAAATTTGGCGCCCTGGACAAGCACTGCGCTTCTCGCAGAGACTGACGACGGTGGGATTTGCCTCATTTGTCATTTGGTGTGGTGGTCAGCATGGTTGCTTGCTTGCTTGCTGCTTTTCCTGCTGGCCTTAGTGCCGATATCTGATATCTCTGCATGAGACTTCCATTTACTCTCCAATTCTAATCTCACCTCCATTTTACTTGTTTCATGGTTTATGGCATCTGTGGTGATAGATGACCGGTTTCTATATCTGAGGCGTTGGGTTTCACGCCCCAAGCGACTGGGTTGCGTGCCACCAACGGAAGCGCTCGTCTGCAGCCACCGCGTGATACTTCTGAACAGTGATGCAAATACAGCTTCTATGCTAATATTACATGCAGTACAAGGCGGTATACATGACACATCACAAGCTAAATGCTTAACTATCTGTTACCAGGTAGCCAGCTGCGTCCACCAGTGGGCCGTCGAGTATTTGTATTCTGGTTGGCCAGGCAGGTAGTGAGGGTGCGAATCATCGGCAAGGAAGAGTAGGTAAGGAGTTCGAGGGACTTGCTTGGTGGTGCATCTCGAGGGCTTTATCATACCGGTGTGAGTACAAGAACAGAGTCTGGATTAGTTATACTTCGCGACAGAAAAAGAGATACGCTGAGGCTGTTTCCACCACAGTGAATTCCGCACTTTTCGAATCCATGACCAGACTGCATAAATCGTGGTGGCCATTCCACCTATATCTCTGGGCGGTGGTGCTGGTGCTGGTGCTGGTGCTGGTGCGGCTGCCGGCCTGTCACTGCCATATACCGAATACAACTGCAGGAGACCTCAACCTCACCCTCGGTCTTGGTCTTGCTCCCAAACTCTCCAGCGGAGCAGACATCTATCTACGCGGGAGCGTCGAGTCCGACCGCCTCGCAAGGCGATACACCGACTTCGACCGTCCCACCTTCGCCGCTATCGTCGCTGTAGCCTCCACCAGGGATGTCGTGGAAACCGTACGTTGCCGGGTTTGCGTGTGTCCTTGCCCGAAGCATCGGAGTGCAATTTGCTGATTGATGATTTTCTCGGTAGATTCAATCTGCCAAGGCCCTGGTGGAAGAGGTCGTGCTGGCGGAGACGGCAGCGGCGGGGTTGGTCTAGTTGGGGCCTAATAGTGCCGCGGTGCGGTTTCTGGCGCGGTGGCTTCCGGCTGCGTTGTTGGTATGTTTTCTGTAGTCTTTTCCCTACGTTGTTGGCTGGGTTGTGGCTGGGATTTAGTTGTGGTGTGGTACGATGGAAGGGTTAATAGTCTGGCTGGATCTTTTGGTGGTCAGTGCTGACGCAGGGCTTCGTGTAGGACCGCTTGATGATGAACGGTCAGGGTTTGGATGAGCTGACCAAGAGCCTGGAGGCTAAGAAGTAAAGTGAAGTGAAGAGGAAGACTATCGATTGTCCACAGTGATAGTCTAGGCTACATAAGGGAATGGTGACGGTGGTAGGGAGTACAGAATGAAGAAAACAGGGACGTGAACGAAGACCAAATATGATGTAGAGTACAAAGTGCAAAAGCTGGATGAAGCCCCTTCAGCATCCGCCGTAGATCGGGCCCGGCGCGCTGCGGGGCGGCGGGCCTTCCCGCAGCGCGGCGAGCTCGGATGGCGCGCCGCCGCGTCCAGCCCGGCCGCGGCGAAAAGCAAGTAAGTACATACTCTGGGAATGGGAACCAAGGATGCGGTGGTTGTAGCAAATTGTGATATACTAATTTAGCTCCCCCGGTATCATGTACCAGTCTCTGTACTCTTCACCCATACAATAATGATATAATACTGGATAGGCGCATCAATAAGTTTCTATCTTTCTATCTCAAATCCCATTATAAGGCTTACCTGCATGATACATGTACACTCATAGGGCGTGGACAGCAGGGCTTCCTTTTTACTCAGCTATACTTAAGCTAGATGTAGATGTGAAAAGGTCAGTAGTCAGGTAGACACGTATCAATCATTCCCTACTACTACATATCTATCTATATCTGTTATTTCACTAATCTAGATAGAAATTTGGGACTATTCTACTCAAGATCATTCAAGTGGGCTTAGGATCCGTCTATTTAAGTATATTATCTCTCTTTTCTTTCGTTGATATCTCTTTTTTATTTTCCTACCTTCCTATATCAATGGTTTTGGATGCACAAGGCAAGGCCCATGGCACTGTTATCTCCTAGTTCAGTGCAGAACGCTGTACAACAAGCACACAAATCTCAACGGCATTCAACCCTAGCACCTGTTACCACCCCGCATCACAAACCTCAACGACAATTATCCGGCGACCGCGGCGGCGGCGGCTCCCCAAAGCCGCAAACCATCGGACAAACCATATCCGCCAGGGTATAAACCGGCTGGAAGTCAGGCAACGCACCCACCACCAGCCCCAGGTCCCCCTGCGCCCCTCCACTCTGCCCCTCCCTCCGCTGCAACACAACACAAAGACTCGTCGTAGGAAACTGCTCCCCAGCACTACACACGAAGAAAAAATGGTGCCACTCCACCGCCACCTCCTCAAAGCCAGACACCATCCGCACCTCACGCCGCAGCGCCTGGAGCGCGACACGTTCCCCGTGCTCCAGCTCATCGCACCACTGCAGCCGCGCCTCCACGCGCAACGTACAGACCTGCCGCATCGCGCGCACCTGCTCCACCCACCCCGTCTCATAGAACCGGAGCCAGTCCGGCAGCGCCGCGCGGAGGTTCCGCGCGTGCCAGGCGCGGTTCGCGCCCAGCCGGATATGCAGCGTGGCGAGGGCCGGCAGATGCTGCTGCATCCAGGGGAAGAGGGCCTGCCAGGGGACGAGGAGGTCGCGGTGCACGCGCGCGGTCGCGAGCGCGCGGTCGTCCCGGTTCGGATGCCGCAGGGCGCCCGTCGCCATCCCGCAGTCCAGGTAGACGTCCAGCCAGAGCTTGAGGTGGCGGATGCTGCCGTGGACGGCGGGCGGGAGAGAGGCGAGGAAGGCGAGACAGCGCGCGGGCGAGGCGTCCAGCCAGATGCGGTTACAGCTAAAAACTAGCGGCAGGGTTTCCGCGCGCACGCGCTGGCTCGTCCGGAGCAGGCCCAGGGTCAGGCGCGGGCGCGGTCGGCGCGGCCCCCCGCCGCCGCGCACCGGGCTGTAGGGCGTCGCGTCCCACCAGCGGTGTCGGCGTTGGCTGTAGCGGATCCACAGGGCTCCTCCATCGCCGTCGTCGCTGTTGTTGTTGTTGTTGTTGTTGTTGTCGACGGTTAGCAGTTCGCGGTAGATCTGGTCGCGGAGCTCCCGCGGCAGGCGTAGGAAGGGGAAAGGAGCCGGGTCAGGCGGGCGGCGAACCGGAATCCCGCGAGGCTGGAAGAGACGGCCCATCGTTTTCAGTTTGCGTTGATAGACCTTCCATTTGGGCGGTGGCTTGGCTGCTGGGACTGTTCCGTCGTGGATCGTCATGGTTGATGGTGGTGGAATAGCGGAGTCGAGCGGAGACGGGAGGTCGGGGGAGCCTCAGGCTTGGAGCCTGGTCGACCCTAGCTCGATACTAGGAGTACCTAGTAAGTAGTATCATCGCTAATCTCCTTTGAGGAAAGACGAGACTGAGGGACCTAGTGGTACTATGGCTCTGATTGGGCAGTAACATCGAGGCCTCGGAATCTGGTCGCTCTACGTTCCTTCCTGTTAACACACCTATTAACTTCTGGGAGAGGCTCGGGTGATAAATTGACATAGATTACTTATCCTACAGTGTTTTTACAATCATTACCATAAAGAAAAGTCATGACAAGTCATCAACGGATATGGATCCAAGTGTGCAATTTCAAATCTCAACTATTTCCGTAACTAGTATGAGAGAGAGAGAAAAAAGAGACGTGACAAATCTCGGATGTATGATACAACCACTCAGGAAAGAAAAGAACGAAGATAACAGGCTAGAAAGGCTAGATGGATATGTCCCTGGACTTGCGTAAGCAAGCAGGTGAATAGAAAAGAGAAAAGACAGAAATGCTCATTCTTTTTTTAAGACGTCAAACCCGAAAACCCAGGGCGGAGATCTAGAATTGAGGCATGCCGCCCTGATTGAAGGTCGGGAACATGCTCTCATCGGTGCCAGTCCCAGTGCCGAAAGTGTCCATGAACACATTGTTCATATAAGGGTCATCGCACAAGGCTTCAATGGCACTCATATCGACTGGTCCCGGCTGGTACATGGGGTCGGTGTATCCGAAGGAAGCGTCTTCAAAGAAGCCAGACGTTCCGTTGTTGAACGTGGCAAAGTCGTTGGCAAAGTCGTTGTCCATGTACAAGAGGCAGTCCTCGTTCTTCAATTGCGTGAAAGGGTCTTGAAGCTGGAACATCTGGCTTTGTGCATAAGTGTTCAAAAACCCAGTCGGCGACTGGATCGGGCCTGACGCGGGCGTGCTCGCCTGAGTGTGGCTCGCTTGCGCCGGGCTGAGGTGGCCGGAGCTGATTGGAGCGGGGCTCGGTTGCACAGAGTGCATCTGGTTAGATGGACTATAATGCTCCGGGCTGTAGCGCTCAGAGCTGTAGTTCTCCGGGCTGTAGTGCTCCGGGCTGTAGTGCTCCGGGGTCATTTGCAGGGAATTCAGGTGGTCCGGAATCATTGGAAGTGAGCTCATGTGGTCAGGGCTCATCTGCAGAGGGGTCATCAGAGACGGTGCCAGATTGACGGAGCTAGCTTGGCCGGGACTCAGTTGCTGTGGGCTGGGCTGGGCGACACTGTCTTCTTGGGCAGGGCTGGCTTGTACAGGTGAGGGACGGCGCTTGGCATTGCGTCCATTGTTCTTCGCGCGCACATAGTTCCATCCATGGGCTTTCTCCATGTGCTGCTTGCAATTACTCTCGCGCTTGGACTTGTACGAGCAACCATTGAAAGTGCAGGCATACATGCGAGGAGTGGAGGAGTGGCGATCATTGATATGGCGCTCGTTTTCTTTCTCGGTGGGCCAGCCAAGCTCGTAGTACTTGCATCCTTCGAAGGGGCACTTGAAAGGCCGTGAATGAGTCTTCTCGTGTTTGCTAGATATCAAGTCAGCGACCACAATCTGCATGCAAATAGTATCGACACTCACGTCAAATCACAAGGTCTTTGGAAGATTTTATCGCAGTGGGAGCATTTTGTATTGATGTTCATGGGAGGGGCGTTCTTCTTGCGCCGAGCCATAGACCGCCTAGCGCCCTCATCAGTGGCTCCCAGGCTCAAAGTTCGCTTCACCATAGGAACGGCAAGCGCGTCGTAGGGTTTTCCGCTCTCCAGTGAAATCATTTCGCCATCTTTTTCGACAACGAGCTCAAGTGGACGCCCTGTCTCGGCCATACCACCCTCCACAACAAGCTTCGGCCTAGCATTGGTTAGTCATATGTTAATTTGCTCGATTGGGAGGCACACTCACATTTCCTCCTTGTTCTTACGAGCCTCATCCCTCATGGCTTTGAAACGGTGGACCTGAGCGGTCAGATCGAGGAAGTAAGAGTTGCTGTAGGGGCGATCGGCTGGCATGCACAAGTCACGAGGGTCAACAGTGGTGTAGGTCTCATGCAGACACAAGATGGTTGAGTTGCAGAATTGATAGTAAAAGCTGAGTTCGGCCTCGACATCCTGTACGGAGACATGATCGTAAGCGTCGATCCCGGAACCAAGGTGCAGGAGACTTACTGCAGCTACGTAGAGCAGCGCCTTCTCAAGATCACGCAGAGTCCTAAACTTATCACTTTCCATTTGTTGACGAGCACCCTCCACGATATGACGGAAGGGCTTGCATGGCTCCATTCCCAGAAGAGGTTTCAAGATGCGGTTCTCAATTTCCAGGCATGATGCAGGGCTGAGCTTCTGCTTGGGTGCAGCCTCATTTTCGGCAGGTTGAATGGAGCTTAGGACGGCAGACAGTGTCTGGGATTTGGAAGCCGATTTGCCAGCTTTCTCTGTATGACTGGTTAGGTATGTCCCAAAGCCAAATATGATGGACGATAGCAACCAACCTTGTTTAAAAGACGTGGACTGACGGCTGCTGATCGAAGTTCCTAGCCCACTATCGGAAGCGTGGCAGTGTGTCCTTCGGTTCTTCTTCGCAAATCGTTTGTCGAGATCTTCCTTGCTCAACTTCAGCCGCTGAAAATGGGCCTCCAGACTATCATTGGAATCAGAAGATTCATCTTCCTCGTCGAACCGGCCGCGCGTACGAAAAGAACCGCTTTCGATGCGACCCAAGATCTTAGACATGCGTTCCTGACCGGCTGCGATAGCCTCGAGGGCTCCGGGACTAGTCGGAGAGCGAGGCAAAAGCGGGAGATTGAGGAGCAGGCCGTCTGAAGGCGAAGAGGTAGTGTAATGAAAGGTGTCCCCCTTCTTCATACGAAGACGGGTCCGAGAAGCCGACGGTGTCTCTGAAGAGGCGAGCAGAGACGGAGGAGGTGAGTTGATAACCCGCCCACGACGGGGATGTCGGGACGTCATGGTGTCGGAGGTCGACATTATCGTTGACGGGTGAACGGTTGAAGAAAATCAAAATGTTGTTGTGAGGTATGAATACTTCTAAGAAGTTAAACCACGTCACTCGTCCCCCATCACTATCCGGACTCACTGTTTATGCCTGGATAGAATTGCGAGTCGGGAACTGCGATGCGACCGCAGTGACGTATGAAGCCAAAGCGGAGATCGACGAGGTATTACTGGAGAGATGTTAGTTGCTGAAGCCATATATTTCACCAGAATAAAAGCATAACCCGTCACGCACCAACGGTTGTCGAGAAACGTCAGGTTTACGGAGGTCTCATAAAAGGGAGGGAGAGGGGGATGATGGAATGCCCCAGGCCGATAATGGAAATCAAGCAAGCACCACCCCTTTCCAGAGTTCATAAAACGGGACCAACAACACAAGCAAAACAACAAAAGTGGTGGTGACAGGTAAATGTGGATTTTCAGGTAACGATTCTAGTTTAGGAGAGGATAGGCTGACAGTTTTAGGGGAAGGGGGGGAGAGTGGATGAAGGAGGAATGATAGCGGAGATGAAGTGGAAAGAGAGAGTCAACGAAGTAGACAACTCAAATCGAGGAACGGGGTACGTACAAGGAGTAAACGGAAAGACGGAGAGTAACTGAGAATGAGGCTGTTTCCACCGGGCTGAGTCTCAGTCCGCGTCTTCTTGGATGTCTGCCTGATAGACGAGCCAGACCATACTCGAAGAGGAAAGGTGCCTGGAGTCTCCCCATTAACAGTAAGTGATTGGCTGCGAGGGGGGGCTTGGATCTTTTCCACAGCCACGGCACTCGTTTCGGCCGGAGTTACTCGGTAATGGCTCATACTGTCTAGGCATGCTCTTTTTCTATGTAAAGTGACATGTGACTGTGAAATATAACCGCTGAGATACCTGTATTCTACGTATTTCAATTGAGGTCGGGGTTTCGGGGCGGTTTAGTCCCGTCCACGTTAGGTTTATCCCATCTTCCCAGTTGACCATTCAGGGGGTCCAGAATATTCTCTCATGCTCTCCTGGGCGGGCTCCCGCGGAAGCCGGCCTTTCCGAAAATAGTCTGCGGACCCTCGACCCTCGAAGTGACCCCATCCAGCGATCTTATTGCCTTTGGCTTTTCCTCTTTGGCTCTTCTCCTTACCGTTTCTGCGTCTCTCGCCAAGTCTCCAATAGGTTTGCTACTCTATCGCGTTAGTGCAAGCGTGAGAGGTGGACGGGGCAGCAGTTCCTTCTACCAAAGGGGCTCTTTTCCACCACCTAGCATCCGTCGCATACTCAGGAAAAAGGAACCAAATCAGTGGTTATTTAGAATCATAATAATGACACAGATTCACCAGTGTTACTCGTATGCAACACACTGCGAGTCCGACTAACGCTTCCAAGTTCTAAACTCCTTCAGACGATCAAGTGCGCATCATATGACGGAATGGTAAATAAATTAACGGTCAACCTCGGTCAGCGGCATCCTGCTCATTCCCGATTTCCCGATTAAATTTAGCCTCTCGGGCGCTCTCTGATAGCGCGCGGCCCAGTCAGATAAAGACCCCTGGGACTGCCGGGGATGCATCGAGCGACCGTTGCGCAGCGCCCTAGGGTGAGAAAATCATCTGGATTTCCGGTCTTTTAGTTCTGGTACGGACGAGTTCTTTTCCATCCAACCAGTGGGAACTGAAAGAGGTGAGTGCGGTGGGTTTGGAACAAAATTCCCAACCCGTTTTGAGTTATCGAGGCCGAGAGAACCAAACAAGCAACGAGTTTCTCCACGTCAGCCTTATCACCTGGTCGGAGGTGTCATCATTGCAGGTCCGGCATTTTAAGGGCTGTCAACCCGACCACGTTGAACTTGAGGACTGAAGGCATCGTTTCAATGAAAGAAGTGAGCGCCTTACTCTATTCTATTGCAATGCAGGCCATCAAGTTAGATGTTGTCCGGAGACTCAATAGTAATCCGTACCTGGAAGTCAATTCGACTCACCTGCTGAGCACTACTATTCCCACAAATGCCACCTCACCAACCAGGATGTCTCCGTACTGTACCTCGAGCCTTAAAGAACGGGAAGCCACCTACGCAAAACAAGACTGCAGCCCTGGGGTCGTTCTAGTGTATGAGCCTCATTGCAGTGACGACGGCCTGCATGAGATCAGTCCGCCGCGCAAGCTGTCAAGGCTACAACATTTCACTGCCAACGCATTGGTTCAATTGGCGCTGACCTTGCAACCTACAAAAGATCTTATCAGACCCTTCAGTCTTGCGTAAACAACGATTCTGTACTCCGTGATCCGCTTATATATCTATTTTCAGGTCGTTGCCTTTAGTATGTTTGTTCCAGATTTCCGCACTGGCTTGGTTAGTCTGTAGCTTTGCAATCATGGTGATGTGCTATGCTTAGAAGGGGGCTCGTTCGAGTGAGGAGAAGTATCTATATACCTAGTATGATGGCTACTTAAAGTATAACCCATAAGGTGGCCGTGTCAGAAGCAAGTCAGTCGTCAAGCTCATTGGCCTATAACTAGTATACTTTTCAGTCAATGTCGGTGGCATAGCAGAACACCTTCATGATTCATTGCAACACCATTCACCAGATGAGATACGTTATCTCGGCCTTCTGCAGATTTCTACGGTCGGCTCTGTAGAAGGTCCTCTATGGGATCATTATGTATGTTTATATGCTTAACTTCAGATGCCCGAACTGTTGTTTGACACGCAGTGATCCCCAGCCATTGCTTAGGAATGATATAACAATTGTCATCTTAATTTAATATGCTAAGCCAGAAGCTCATTTCGTTTGTTCGCAGTACTTTACACCATAGGCATATGGCAAGGGTTCATTCCCAAAAGTGAGGAAACCTCCTCCAGCCTCGTGCAGTGAACCTCGGCATCGGGAAAGGGCAGAACGAGAGCGGGCGGTGCCGAGCTTTGGACGGCCTCGTTGTCTTCCTCCCCGGACTTTCTCCAGCTTCCCGCCAGCCATTATCTTGCTGCACCACTATCTAAGCTCGGGGTACTCTCACCAGGGGATTGTTTGTCTCAATTCTGGTTCCTTTGAAGTATGCTGAGTCAACCGGATTCTTCTCATTCCTCAATTCACGACCTTCGATTCTTTCCCCTCCCTCCCCTCCCCTCCCCTCCCCTCTCCCGGTCGCTCCCCCGCTCCAACTGAACCCACCTGCGCCATCATCATGGATCACGATCACCACGACCCCAGCTCAGAGGAACCCAGGCGGCGGCGACGAAACGGGGTACGTCGACGCATGCGCAATAGGGTCCCTATCTCTGCCCGTCTTTCTCTGGATCATCAGCTGCGTGGAAACATCGGTGTTGTATCCGATGACCTGGTCGGCGACCTCTTCAGCAGTAAGTCAAAACGAGCCTTCCCCCGCTCAACAGGATACCCTTTCGCAATCCGCAGTGCTCTAATTATTGGTTCGTACTTCAGAGGACAATCAAGATGAAATGGGAATCTATTATCTCGCGATTTCGCCGTACTTCCCAGGTTGCACCTCGGTCGAGGATCTCTCTTGGACCATCATTCCCGTGCGACCGCAGTCTAAAGATCGCTCTTATCAATCGCCAGTTCCGCACTCCACCGTCCTTTTCCCCGACTCCGCCCTGTCCTTACAACCATTCTTGGAGAAACTAGGCAAACTGGATCCTACCCGTCATCCCCTTCAGTCACAGCGTGCGATTGAGATACGGGTCTTGGATGCTGTGCCCTTGCCTTTGGATACAGTCTATGTGACAGTAGAGCGGAACCTTCTCCGGAATCATGATGATGTTCAAACCAAGTTTGGAGGAGGCTTCAGTTACAACAATATCTCATCTAATGGCGGGTGGGCCAAGGGCGGGAAAGCCGCTGAAGTCAAGAAATACACGAAGAAGGCAGCAGCGGAGGATGAAGAAAGGCTTACAGCTGCTGTGCGCGAGGCATTGGGAGTTGTGAAGGTTCTGCACACTGGTGATGTCCTGCCGCTTCCCTTACCACCACACCCCATTACATATGCTCCATCACCTCCGGCTCGTATTGCGCTTTGCGAACCGGTCTCCCAGGGCCTACTGATGCCCGCAACTAAAGTGGTCCTGATTCATGCGCGGCCTCACGGTCACCGGGCGCAAAGAAGCCTACGGTCAGGCACTGGCCTTCTTAAACAAGTAGCGGAGGATGAAGCCGATGATACCTCCAACGAACAGTTCTATTCTGCGGCCGAGGATAAGCCTATCGAGAGCAGTACCGAGGTGGAAGGTAGCACTACTGCCGACGAGTCGGAAACTGATGCCTCGGGCGGTAACACGAGTGACACATCGGACGACTCTCTGGAGGATATGATTTCGCTAACCGCTCCGGAGCTCCCTCAGCCGTCGTCGGGTGTCATGTCTGCTATGACTGCTGCTACGCCCCGTGCTGGAGGGCGTCGGCTGGATGGCACTCATACTCCTGGATCGGTCGCATCAAACTTCACTTCTGTGACCATGCGACCCGGTCGAGTTAGCGGTGGCAAGGTGTTCAAGACGGAAGGCCTCTTGCGTCAGGTTCCTGGAGACCTTTTGCATCCCCGACCACGGGAAGATGACGACCCGGAGTCTTTCATCTTCGTAGACATTGGAACGCTCGCCAAGATAGGCTGTTTCTCGGGTGACTGGGTGAGGATTGAGGCAACTGAGGAGCCCCAGCACAATCCTTTCGCCTCGATCAAGCTTGGTAGCTTTAATGACCGCGAAGAGGACACTGGCGACTGGCGGGCGGTCAAGATATATGGGTTACCGGGCCTACAGTCTACGAAACCTCGATACTCGATCAACCAAACGGGAAACAGGCGCTCAAGTGTCTCTCAGCTTCCCAATATGCGCATGACCTCCGTCTTCGTTTCACCCTTGCTTTTGAACAATCTTGACAACCCCAAATACCTACGCATCTCCCCGATGACTTTCGCTACATCGAACGGCGCGAAGCCTAACCTACTCCACCAGGTCAAGTCCAGCGTTGCTCGGAATCCGCCTCTGGCCAAAGAGGTTACGCTGCTCAAGGTCTCGACTCCTCTGTCGATGGACCGTGTCCTTCAACCTGCCCTGTTCGCTGGCCTCAAACAATACTTTGAGTCTCGTCGACGACTTTTGAAGGGCGGAGATCTTGTGGGTATTAGCATCGATGAAGGTCTCGGTAGAGCCGTTTTCCAAGGCGCAGCTACCGGCGATGGTAGCGCTCAAGAAGACGATCTGACCACGAGACTAGGACAGATGTCTTCTTCTGATCATGCCGGGTCTAAGAAGGTCGGAGTCGCATGGTTCCGTGTTGGCCAGGTTGTCCCCAGTATTCCGGACGAACAGGATGAGGCCGGCGACAACCAATGGGGAGGAGTGGCCGTTATTGACTCCGCCACTACCCGAATGGTACAAGCTGGGAGCGATATAAGCAGGGTACCGGGCTCGACTGATAATGGCTGGGAGTATTGGCTTGGGGTCAAAGCTGTACCCAAGGCTGCCACTGAAGCGCAAACGAGCCATGGTCTGGTGACCGACGTTCCACAATCATTCATCTCACCTTTGCAGCAGCGTCTCCGAGAACTGATTTCGGTTGCCACAAGTCCTCGTGCGATCCAGCTCGGTATGAAGCCAGTCGTCATCCTTCTGAGATCCCAACAACGACACATTGGCAAGGCCACGGTTGCAACCCGCGCGTGTGCTGACATCGGCCTGCACACCTTCCCAATTGATGCCTATGATATCCTTACGGAGGGTGGTGCCAACGGTGGCGATGTCAAGACCGAAGCATACTTGAAAGCCAGAGCAGAACGTGCTTTCCTTTGCGGAGCCGACTGCACTGCGCTCCTGATCAAACACATTGAAGTCTTGACTGCAGATCGTATAGTGTCGGCCATGGCTGAAATTGTGGCCGATGCGCGGGTACTTATCGCTACTACGACGGACGTCGAACAAATGCCCGAGGGCCTTCGAAGTATGTTCACCCATGAATTCGAGATGTCTGCACCCGAGGAAAAGGAACGGGAAGGTATTCTTCGCAATGCTGTTTCAGAACGTGGCATTCGACTTTCGCCTGATGTTGAATTGGGGTCAGTGGCTTTGAAGACCGCTGCCCTGGTCGCTGGTGATTTGATCGACGTGGTCGAACGTGCGTCGTCGGCCAGAACTGCACGCTTGGAAAGACTGGCGGAGGCATCGAGCAAGCAATCAAACCAGAAGATTGGGATTCGCGATATTCTGGTCTCTGGCGGCGACGCGGCACGAGGCGTCACAAAGCTTGATTTCGATACCGCCGTCGACGCTGCGAGGAAGAACTTTGCCGATTCCATCGGCGCCCCCAAGATTCCGAATGTCAGCTGGGAGGACGTGGGCGGCCTGTCCAATGTCAAAGAGGCGCTCGTTGAGACCATCCAACTGCCGCTCGAACGGCCCGAATTGTTCGCCAAGGGTATGAAGAAACGTAGCGGTATTTTGTTCTATGGGCCGCCTGGTACCGGAAAGACGCTTCTGGCCAAAGCCATTGCAACCGAATTCTCGCTGAACTTCTTCTCCGTCAAGGGCCCTGAGCTGCTGAACATGTATATCGGTGAATCCGAAGCCAATGTACGACGCGTCTTTCAGCGTGCCCGGGATGCCCGCCCCTGCGTTGTCTTCTTCGACGAACTGGATTCAGTAGCCCCCAAGAGAGGTAACCAAGGTGACAGTGGTGGTGTGATGGATCGCATTGTGAGTCAACTTCTCGCCGAGCTGGACGGAATGAACGGCGGAGAAGAAAACAGCGGTGGTGTCTTTGTCATCGGCGCGACCAACCGACCCGACTTACTCGATACGGCGCTTTTACGGCCAGGTCGTTTTGATAAGATGCTCTATCTTGGTGTCTCCGATACACACGAGAAGCAGCGGACCATACTGGAGGCGCTTACACGAAAATTTGCCCTTGCCTCGGATCTTTCTCTTGCTCGGGTAGCTGATCGGCTTCCGCTAACCTACACGGGCGCCGACTTGTACGCTTTGTGTTCGGACTCGATGCTCAAAGCTATTACGCGCAAGGCCACGGCGGTGGACGAGAAGATCAAGCAACTTCCAGGTGAGCCTGTCAGTACCGCGTACTTCTTTGACCATCTTGCCACGCCGGAAGACGTGGCGGTGGTGGTCACGGAAGACGATTTCCGGGAGGCTCAAGATGAGCTTGTTCCCAGCGTTAGGTAAGCTACGACGGACGTCCCGATGAGAATTCCTCTCCTTACTAACAGCATCCAGTGCCAAGGAGCTTGAGCACTTCGAGCGGATCCGACAGACCTTCGAGTCCGTTGACAAGCAGAAGCAGCAGTCGGTGAATGGTGCCTCAGGGCCACCACAAACAATTCAGGATGCGCTGGACGCGCTGGATGCGGGCGGACAGTTGGAATTCAGCATGGATGGGCCTGTCGCTAATGAAGACGCTCAATCCCCCGCAGTCAACAAGGGAAAGGGCAAACAGGTCCCCTCTATGGTGCGAAATGCGAGTGGTCAGTCGACCAATAGCAAGAGCAAGGGTAAGAGTCCTGCGGGAGCTGGCGGGAAATCGAAGGGCAAGACCGTCAACATCCCGAATGGTGACTCTGATTCCTCCCTTGACGGTCCCACCTCTGGATTGCGAACAGATCGAGGAGGCTCGCGTGGATACGATGGTGTTGGTGAGGATAAGGAGGACAATGTGGAGAACGGGGTCGCTCACAGTGGCGATGAAGATGACTACGTTATTCGAACTGACCATCTGGCTCCGACCGGTGGATCGGGGGTTTGATGACTACGGGAGTCAGTCGGCCACCGACCGTGGGCCAGGGCAGGGGGTGGGTGTCAATAAAAGACAAGGCTTGGCGGTTGCACTTCCCGATTAGTGTGTGTGAGACTGTGAGTGATGTGTACATATATATGATTTGCGATGACTGCATATGAGCATTGTTTGTATGTATATTTTTTGTCAGCGAACGGTTGTTGTCTGATAACAGCCAGTGGAGGGGAATCTGCAGCGGCCACATGAGGTCATCGAGGTACAGTAGCACGTACTGTCCAGCACCTGAATGTCCAATGAATCTACCCAACCTAATTTAAGTCAACGATAACAACGACTACTACTACTCCAATGTGTGACGTGTATCATATATCTCATAACTGAGTAGACTTAATAGGCTTTCAGGGGACAGAAACCAGATATGCA
The DNA here is from genome assembly GCF_003184785.1 of Aspergillus japonicus CBS 114.51. NCBI lineage: Eukaryota > Fungi > Ascomycota > Eurotiomycetes > Eurotiales > Aspergillaceae > Aspergillus > Aspergillus japonicus. The sequence continues at coordinate 50,487 of NW_020291649.1, read as the reverse complement.
GAGAAGCAAAAGAACATTCTAGGTCTGGAAGGAGGAGAGCATAGAGGATGTTGATGTTCAAATTGAGCGGGACCTCGGAGAAGGTCCGCTGCGTTCAACCGAGGACGGAGTGCAGTTTGGCAGAGATTATGCTTATCGGGGATGGACTCCGCCCTATTCAGTATTTAGTGTGTCAAACCGGCCTCTAACCCAAAGGTCGACTGTAGGGACTCCGTGCTCCGTTACTGCGTAACTTTAATCGGAATGGATCAGAATCGGCCCTGTTTTTCACCGGCCCTCAAGTTAAGCTTCCAGTCCCCCAGCTTCCGCCCGTGAGTTCTTTGTAATTGGGTATCGGCGCCTTGTGCTCGGTGGTTTGCACCAATCAAGGAGTGACCGACTCCGGTTATCAGTTGGGCTGCTTATCGAGCGGGCGATAGAGTATCATCATCAATGATAATCTTGATATAAGTTTTGGTTAGCACCGTCTCTTACCCCATATTTATTAGGTAAATGGTGCCATCCGCCACTCTCTCCCCCCGCAATTCCTCTCTTCCTACTCTCTCCCCCTTCTCCCACTCCAATTACTCCACTCAAGTGATGTTCTATCATGTAATTTCTTCGGAATCCTTCTTCCCAAGAGCTGAGATAGTCAGATAACTAGGTAGACCATGAGAGGAAGAGACTGAAGGTGATCAATGTGTCTTACGGTGGAGGCAACATCCTTTCCCCTCCCTGGTCTTAGTCCTTCCGTAGGGTAACTACCTTCCTCCGTAGAACAAATAGTAGTAGTAGAAAGTGTTCGCTCACTCCCTCCCTCCCTCCCTCCCTCCCTCCCTCTGTTCCTTTCCAGCTCTTTTTTCATTCCCCCCTTCCCCATAGCAGTTTCCTTTCCCCCTCCATCACCCTCTTACTCCCCCTCTCCCTCTCCCTCTCTCCTTCTTCCCTCGACAACTATACTTTGCCTCTAGTCACACACCCCATCCCCTCAACTTCTCCCATCCTTTTGTTCTTTGTCGAGCCCCGTCAATATTCCACAGCCATGAAAGACCTCCCGGGAGATGATGACGCGCAGCTCGCAGCCCTGGGCCACAGGGCTGAATTAAATCGGAACTTTTCGATGCTGTACGTTGCTCCGATCGCCCCGTTCATGACCGTCTTGCACGTGGCCACTAAATTAACGCCTATCTTTTCAACTTGACTAGATCAATGTTAGGCTTAGCCTTTGCCATCCTGAATGTACGTTTCGTCAAAACCTATCATCATTCATTCCTGCATGTGGTTGGCGCTACGTCCACTCGTGACACAGATCGCCGGATGAGAACCTCTTGCGACGATTGCATGGACGCTGATCAAGCTATCGACGCTCTAGTCATGGACCGCTCTTTCTGCAAGTTTATCGATCAGTCTGCCGTCGGGCGGCTGCGTAAGCGTTGTATGGGGTAAGTCAATCCTTCCTACTCGTACTATGTTCTGTCCAGTCTCGTCTGAATGAAGCAACTCGACGGCCGGATAAGGTTGTGGCTTTCGCTTGCTGGTCCCGTACTGGTCAAAGTTACTCAATGATTGATTCCCCCTCCTTGCAGGATTGGTCACGGCGGGTATCTGTAACCTCTGCATGGCATCCTCTCTGGCAGAGTTCTTGTCAGCGTATCCTACGTGAGTAATGGTTGTACCAATTAATGTCCATGATGGGTACTGACTGGGGTATTAGGGCGGGTGGACAATATCATTGGGTCGCAGGTAAGCGCAATTCACTTGTTTGTTTCGGTTATTCATGGGTTATGATTTTTATGATACTGACTTTTCATTCTTCGCAGTCAGTAAGTACAATATACCCACTTTCTCATGAGCGTCACTAAGTGAACAAAGTTGCTCCGGAAAAATACATGCCTGTACTTTCGTGGATTACAGGATGGGCAAACGTGTCTGGCTGGGTGGCTCTGGCTGCCACTGGTGGATCTCTAGGCAGTCAACTGGTCTTGGGTGTGATTTCCTTGATGCATCCGGTAAGATTCCCCTTACATCTGCTTAGATGTCACAAGCTGATTGACCCCTTCAAGACATATGAGTCGAAAAGATGGCATCAATTTCTCATCTACATCGCATTCTGCCTTGTTGCATTCCTGATTAATGCATTCTTGAACTCTATCCTTCCACGGTTGACCAAGGGTGCCTGTATGTGCAAAAGCCATGACCATCATGGAAGGGAATCTCGAAAAGGCTGATCCGTTGCAGTTATCTGGTCACTAACCGGCTTCGCTGTTATTTGCATTACTGTGCTATCATGCTCATCGCCCAACTACAACTCTGGAGAGTAAGGATTTGATCACCATCCTACTGTACAACAACTTACCCAGATTTAGATTCGTCTTTGGCGACTTTATCAACGAGACAGGCTGTAAGTTGAGCTTCAACCAGTTTCACTCATTACAAATGCTAATAGAACATAGGGCCCGATGGTCTTGCTTGGCTGCTTGGGGTATGTTGCAATCGAGACAAGTTCGCATCTTGTCACTAACTGAGTAACAGCTACTTCAAGGAGGCTTTGGTCTTACTGGATTTGTATGGCTGCTCCCACACGCTGCTCGATAGTCATTACTAACTTTGAAATAGGATGGAGTTGCGCACATGATCGAAGGTATTGGCGCGAGCATAACACTTTACCTAGCACAGACGCTAAACTTCAGCAGAGATCCCGAACCCCTCAGTAGTAGGGCCTAAGATTATGATCGGCTGCGTTGCTATTGGCACTTTCACCGGCACCATCTTCTTGATTGTACTGCTCTTCGTTGCTGGTGACATCAACAACGTCATCAGCTCCGCAGCTACTCCCCTGCTTCAGATCTTCTACGATGCGACGAGGAGCAATGCTGGATCTATCTGTCTTTTGATGTACGCGAGCACTGTCCCGCTTGGTCACTTCTGATCAATGCTGACGGAAATTCTAGTTTTCCCTTGGTCTGTGTCCTCTTCGCCGCTGTTACCATCACGACGACAAGCAGCCGCATGGTCTATGCATTCGCAAGGTAACCACCACGCGGCTTGATGCCGGCTTGTGAATATGAGCTAATGTTCGCGACAGAGACGGCGGTCTCCCGGCTTCGCCTTTCTTCAGCAAAGTTCATCCGAGACTGCAATTGCCCCTGAACGCGTTGTACCTGACTAGCTTCTTCTGCATTGTCTTCGGATGTATCTTCCTCGGGTCTTCCAGGTAAGTGATCAGCAGATCTTGATGGCACAGTAAAACCCAGCCGAGGAGGCCATCGCTAATAAGTGATTAGTGCATTTAATGCTATTCTCTCTTCGTCTGTGATTCTGCTCGACATTGCATATGCCATTCCCATTGCTGTGAATTGCGCTCGGGGCCGGAAGATGCTGCCTGAAAGACCTTTCGTTCTGCCCAGTATCTTTGGCTGGATTGCCAACATAGTACGTCAAATGAGGCCCGGATATTAAAATGATGCGCGACACTAACGGTATACCTAGATCTCCTTGTGCTACATCACAATGACCACTGTCCTCTTCGTTTTCCCGCCCGATCGCATCGTGACCGGCAGCAATATGAGTAAGTTCGCTATCGACTATCACCGAGTCAACGCCGCTAACTAGAGTAGACTACTGCATTGTTGTTGTTGGAGTAGTCATGATCTTGTCAGTCTTCCAATGGATTGTTGACGGTCGTAAGAACTTCTCCGGCCCCCGAATGGACGTCGATGTGATTTCGGGACAGGTTGCCGCCGGTGGTGAACCTGCTAACTATGCCGTGGAACATGGTATTCCCCATGATAAATAAATGATATATGTTTCCAGATTAGAGCGAAATTTGTCTCCGAGCACAGGTGCCGAAGGACAAATCTGTCACGAGTTTACATCTCTAGAGAGTTGATTTCATAGCAATCTACTGTATTTGTTGGGAAGCCAGAATAGGACTAGCTTGGTAATATTGACACTGCCTGATGACATAAGCTAGCATAACAGGAGTAGCTACGTTGCATAAAAGATGTCATCAGTTGCATCATCCAGCACCAGTTGGTACATGGTTGAGGCATCTCTTCCCCGCTCTCACAACTATTGATCTTTGTTTCATACCATCTACTAGGTATTTGATTGCGGACTGCAGATTAGAGTTGTTATGCTTGGAACTTGGCCTGAGATTAGCGCTTCGCAGTGGCGTTGATCTCTCATGCTCGTACTCAATAGCATATCGCCTGATCTCAACGTTCAAGACCCACCGGAGGCCAACAAAGTGATCCGCTCCCTTGACTTTCACAACTTATCGGCCTACCCACTACTCCTTATTGTGATTCGTGATCCCCACTAAACAACATGGACATGATCTCTTTTCTACCCTCATTCGGTCAATGGAGACCGTGGGGAGATTCCAAAGTCTTCAAAATCTCTCCGGTTGAAGTGCATGAGATCGATACGGCCCAAGAGAAGCCTGCCCGTGCTCTAAAGCATCTACTTAAACTGAACCACGCCAACTACGCTTTCTTGTGGAATGAGCGCAAATTTCACAACCATGCACCTCATGTTTGTCACTGTATAGTCAAGACATAGTCCGGTATTGTACTGATTGGCACAGATCCTCAGCTCAGCCTTCCTGCAAGGCGCAGATGCGGATGATTTAAATCGTATATACGAAAACGAGTCTAAATCTCTCGATCCCTGGGAAGACTCTCCCGGCGAGATCAGTACTTATGACTGGCGGGACTATCTTTCGCGCCGAGAGTAAGTCGCCAATCAAGTCCTTGGTGCAATGGTCAATCTTGCTGACCATCTGTCCCAGATATCAACGTGCGTTTGTAGACTTCTTCGAGGATGAACTCGTCCGGCATAGCTATGACTGGAAAGAAGTCGTTTTTCAGTACCTTTTGTCAGGCAAAGAACCGTTGTTCAGCTCTCTTGTTGCAGATCGTGCGTGGCAGCCTCAGACCCTCTCCGCTCTACCTCTCTAATATGACACAGTCGGACACCCCCTTATTCACCTCGCATATGCTTTCGAGATGTCCAGTCGCGAAGTAGCTATGGAGGCAATGGGTATGGCCGCAACCTGCTACGGTAGTATCCATAAATACCTCGACGACCCAACCTACTCTAGGATCGAACCCTCCTACCACACCACTTCTCTGTTCGAGGTCCTCGCCAAAGTCCGGGCTGACAAGCACTTCGACAATCTCTTCACTACATCGGGTGAGGAAAACATCGAAGTTCTCTTCCGCGACCACGAAGCAGCCCTCCTCAATCACTGGAACGCATGGACGATCCAAGATCCCGTCTCCCAGTTCCGCGAGAGCCAGGAAGTGGCTGCGGCGCTGCTGACCGCCACGGTGTCCGCCGCCCATCCCAAGTACGACTTCTTCCTCGTGCACACTCTCACGACGAGCCACGCCGTGCGGATCCTGCTCCCCCTCATTCCAGGGAAGTTCCAGATGGCGTTGGTCCGGCAGTGGTGGCTCATGACGCTGAGTGTGTATGTCGCGGGGCTCCGACCGCAGCTAGATCTTGAGAGAGTCACGGGGTACGAGCTCAAGGGCCGAGATTGGAAATGGACGGCACACAAGGCCGTCAAGGGGCAGTACTCGACGGACGCGCACTACGTCAAGGCGATCCGGGCTTTGAGAGAAGCGGCCAATACGTGGGGGGATCCGGAGGAATTCTACCTTCGGGCGGCTGTTCGGTTTGCAGATGAGTTCGATGACTGGGCATTTTGAAATGGGAAAACAAGATATGGGACTCTGAGATTATTACCTAGTAGGTTTGGTTGCGGTTTTGTTATCCGGTAGTTTCTGGTTCTGTGGATTATGACATGATTTATTGGCTGGGTGCTATTTTTGGTGGGAGTTTGTACCTCTATCCCAGTCTAGTGTACCAAGTTGGCAACTCTCTGTACTGTAGTGCCAGGATCTTCAAATCGAGATATCGTGCTTGCGGCATAGTTGCGTGGATCTCTACTCCGTACATACTCTGAATCTCCATTGTATGCAGGCCTCAGGCACCAGCAATGACACAGACCGCTTTATAGACCGCCTTTGAGCGGCAGAATGCTCCGAACCTCGAGACGAAAACCCCGGACACAAGCGGAGATAAGAGGTAACAGCCCACGAAATCCTGTCTGCGAAACTGTTCAAATAGTCTAGGCGGTGGCACAAAGAGCCCACTTGCACCACCCAAAGCAAAGCGCAGCGCGTCAACAGCTTCCACCACCAATTTTCGTTATCGACCTTCCAAAGGCAACCTTGGGGACAGACAGCATTAAAATCCAATACCACCACCACTATCAACCTTTCTACTAACACAGAAGTATACTAACGATAAGGGATCTCAACTACCGCAAAACCGGGGGAACCACACACACCCCCTTTCTGCACAATAGAAAAAGATGCAACTGACGCCAGGGACAGCCGAGGACCAGAACCAGAACCAAAACCAGAACCCTCTGGTCTACCTCCACGCCGAACTCCTCCCGCATATCCGTCACATAACCCTCTATGTCTCTGTTCCTGCTGCGGAAAATGACGCCGCCCAATCGCAAGACTCCTCACGCACACCAGTGAGGGAAACCACGGGAGATGTGCAACTCACACTCTCCGAGTCCCGCCGCGCCGTATCGGTGTCCGTCACACAGCCTAACTCGACACAACCACAGGAGGAGAATAGTGGCGACGACGACGACGACGCCTGCTCAGCCACGAGAGCAGCCGAGCCAGCAATGGAAACGATGAAACTCCCCGCGCGGGTCACGGAGGGCGCACGATATGTGCTCCGCGCACCGCAGTGGCAGCACACCCCTGAGGGGCGGCGGGAGTCGTCGTTTCGGATGCAGGTTGACGCTGATAATGGGAAGGGACTGTTGGCGGGAAGCGGGGAAAAGGAGGAGGAGGAGGAGCCGGTGGGCGGGTTTGTGCCGTGGAGGGCGCCGGACATGCGGCCGGGGACGCGGGTGAGGTGTCGTGGGTGTGAGGGGGTGGTTCTGGATCCGCAGCAGCCTTCACGATCGGAGGGGTGGGTGTGGAAGGATCTGCCGAGTGGGAATTGGGCGGAGATGATGGATTTTTGGCATTGTCATAAGCCGGATCCTGAGGTTGGTCATGGTCATGGAGATGGGGAAGGTGAGGGGGAGGGGGAGGGTGGCCTTAATGCCGGGGATGAGCGGCGGCAGCAGCAGCAGCAGCAGCAGCAGGGTACAAAACCAGGTGGAGAAGGTCGACCGGATGATCCGAATGCAACGGTCAAAGGGTATGGGGCTGCGAATCAGGTCGTGGCTACCGTGGGCACGATCCTGGTGGATGTCGCGACGTTTCTGGTGGCGGCGGAGGATTGTTTGGGGGTGAAGAAGGTAAGAATCTCTGTTTCTTTGATTGTGGTCTTTTGGTACTTTGCGAGATGGAAAGCTTGTGCAAGCAAGGCTTGGTATTCTCAGTCAATGAGGGCAACAAGAAGGAGACCTTTTCTGGCCTGTTTTCCTCCGTGCTATGGTCTCCGATACAATTGCCCGACATCAATCATGGGCCTTGGTCCCTTTTTCTTTCATGGTGCAAGAGAAGCAGGAAGGGGGGACTACTGATGGCTATGCGTGGCTGGTTGTCCTATATGGTGATGTAGTTATCCTCTTCTCTCCCTCGCGATAGGAGATGGATCTCGCAGCATCATTGTGGCACCGGCTTGCTTGGTCGTTGGTAGCTTCCTCTGAGAGCTTCGTTCTGGGATCAAGGCTGGCGCCCTCGCAAAAAGTTCCTTCGTTGTCTTTTGATCCCGAGTTCGATGGGAGGCGACGTGATCATGGCGAGGTACATTCGTGGTGTGGTATTATACATGGAATTAGTTTAGACCTATAGAACATGAGACTCAACTTCATGCTGGCGTATTGCGAAGCACTATCTCTCTCTGCCTCTTTCCTTTCCCTCTACTTGCCGTTATATCATTAGAACCTGCTAATAGATCAATAAAAATCTCTTTAGGACCCGGACTCAGATGATATCCACTGTTGCAACTGTAATACATTACTCGGCCAGGTCGACCCTGTAGCCAAAGGCTGGAGACTCTTCAAGACCGCTCTCTCGGCCACGACGAATACCGGTACCGAGCAATCAGAGTGGGAAACCCACCCCATCGAGGTCATCATCGCCGCCCAACTCCTGGAGCTCGTTGAACGAGAAAGCGCCCGCCGCTTCGTCGTGCACTGGGGGCACAGCAGTGGCTTGTTGGTACGTTTCTCCCAATTTCTCCTAGGAAGTCATGGTCGTGCCTCTCAGACGTTTCAAGCGCATGCTAAACTCCCTTTGTCGGGAAAAACACAGATCTGGGTCTTCAACCCCGACATGCGGTATTCCAACTCAAGCGCCCACCACAGCATCGCCGCCCAGCGAGCGATGAAGGTGTTCTTCCAGCGTCTCCACAACGTGGAGCAGATGCTACACCCGGAGGTCGGAAAGCCATCGAGCACGCTGGCCTTGGAGGAGGTGCAGCTGCCGGAGGAGACGTATCGGGCTTTCGAGGAGGTGCTGGACGCGCGGAATGCGATGCTGCCGGTGTCGGCGAGGGTGTTTAGGGAGTGGAGGGTGGGGATCTTGCATCGGTTGCACCGACGTTGATGTTATCTGTTCTTGGTGGAAGGGAGGTGCGTGTGGATACCTTTGTACGGCGGATTGATGCTGGGTTTACTGGGGGATTGCGACACTCTTGATATAGTTATGAGGTGCTTTTAGATATCATATTGATGTATAGGTTACAGTGCCTGTTTATAAGAAATACTTTACTTAATGACGAAGCTTTTGTAGAGTAGTTGTGTACAAAAGCTACTTCATATAGGCCAAAACTGGTCAGATAGAGCTGAGTTCTATACATCAAAAGGGTATGTACAGCTCCAAGAAGTAACACGTTATTACCCTGAGGGCAAATGGTTAGCTTTGTATCTATAATTCCATTATCATGTACAACACAAGTTGAAGCATGCAAAGCCACCATAGTACAACTATTGTCAAACTGCAATACAGTGGTCAGCAATGAGACCGAACAATCAATCAAGCTTTCATATACAGTACTGTGCCTGGTGGTGATGATTGTCCCAAATAGGCTATCAATAACTAGCGGCCGATCGCGTGAATAGTGAATAGCGCAATTGATGCCTCGGGCCGTGCAACGCTATCCGCTGGAACGATCGGCTTCCCATCCCCCCTGTTTCGAATCTCCCACACACACCCACACACAGAGACACTCTCCAACCTTCTTTTTCCCAATGTCGTAGATTCTGTCTTTTCTTGACTTTGCTAAATTGTCAACCGGCCCAGAGACCTCAAAGCCAGCTGAGATTTGTTGTCCACCTCTTGATCGCAACGAATGCCGATCCACCTTCACCGATAGCGATCCCCCGATCTTATCAGCCTCCTAGCTACCCCAGCCATCTGTCCTGTCCTACGTGCCTCGCACCGACGCATGTGTCTTTCTCACGCCTACTGATTCACATCTGAATCCGCGCCCTCCCATCATGGGGACATACGCCGATGATGGAAACCCGGAGTTCCTGCCAATGAGCCGCTCGAGGACTGCCTCTCAGTCATCCTCCGATTCGGACCTCTCCGTCGACACACCGTTCCCCGACGAATCCAAATTCACAACCACCCACTTGAACAATCCCTTAAAGTCCAATTCAGCCGAAGATGCGAGATACCGAGACGTGGAGGAAGGCGAACCGCAGCCCGACGAGCCATTCCTACCCTCGTCGCATAAGAAATCGGCAGCATCCACCGGACGCCGGACCTCGCGTATAATCTGGGCATTGGCCATCCTGTGCGTGGCAGGTTGGCTCTGGGGGTTGGCGCTGTTCGTGACGCAGAAGCGGTCCGGCGACCTCGCTGTCTCCGAAGCGCTGCAGTCGCATGATTCCAGCCCCTTTTCGGACAGCACGAGTTCCGGAAAGCCTGTCACGCTGGAGCAGGTGCTCAGGGGACAATGGCAGCCCATGTCGCACGCCATCTCATGGATCGCAGGACCCGACGGTGAAGACGGCTTGCTGGTGGAGCGAGGAGAAGGCGAGGGCAAGGCCTACCTGCGCGTGGAAGATATCCGCAGCCGCAAGCAGGATGTCAAGGGCCAGGAAAGTCGGGTGCTGATGGAAAAGCCCACCGTGCATGTTGATGGGCGCGATATCTTCCCCGCCATGACATGGCCCAGTCCCGATCTCAAGAAGGTACTGCTCTTGTCGGACCGTGAGAAGAATTGGAGACACTCGTACACGGGCAACTACTGGATTTTCGACGTCGACACCCAAACGGCGCAGGCGCTGGATCCCAGCGAGCCCGATGGACGCGTCCAGCTCGCGGTCTGGTCGCCTGCTTCGGATGCTGTGGTCTTTGCCAGGGGGAACAACCTATACCTGCGGAAGTTGTCGTCGGATAGGGTTGTTCAGATCACGAAGGACGGCGGCGCGGACCTTTTCTACGGCGTACCTGACTGGGTTTACGAAGAGGAAGTTATCTCCGGCAACAGTGTAACCTGGTGGTCTAGCGGCGGCGAGTACCTCGCGTTCCTTCGCACCAACGAATCCTCCGTGCCTGAATTCCCGGTCCAGTATCACCTCTCGAGACCCTCTGGAAAAGAGCCGCTCCCGGGACTCGAAAATTATCCGGAAGTAAGGGAGATCAAGTATCCCAAGCCCGGTGCCCCCAACCCTGTCGTGAATCTGCAATTTTACGACGTCGAGAAACAACAAGTATTCACAGTTGACATCCCCGGCGCCTTCAGTGATGAGGATCGTATCATCATTGAGGTGGTCTGGGCGGGTGCAGAAAAAGTCATTGTGCGCACCACAAACAGGGAGAGCGACATCCTCAAAGTCTTCCTGGTTGACACAAAATCCCGCAGTGGTAAGCTTGTTCGAACTGAAGACGTTGCAAGCATCGACGGTGGCTGGGTGGAGCCATCCCAGTATACCAGGTTCATTCCCGCTGATCCAAGCAATGGCCGGCCACATGATGGTTACCTCGACACTGTGATTCACAATGGCTACGACCATCTTGCATACTTCGCGCCCCTCGATAACTCCGAGCCAGTCATGCTCACCACAGGTGAATGGGAAGTGGTCGAAGCTCCTGCCGCCGTTGATCCCCACCGAGGCGTCGTCTATTTCATTGCAACAAAAGAAGCTCCTACCCAGCGCCATCTATACCAAGTCAACTTTGATGGTTCCAACCTCAAGGCTCTCACAGATACCTCCAAACCAGGCTACTACGATGTTTCCTTCTCTCAAGGTACCGGATATGCACTGCTCAGTTACAAGGGCCCCTCCATTCCATGGCAGGCAATTGTCAATACCGAGACAGACGAAATCATCCTCGAAGAAACCATTGAGGACAACGCCGGCCTCGCTCGTATGGTCGAGACATACGCCATTCCGACGGAGATCTACCAAAATGTCACCATTGACGGCTTCACGCTCCAGGTCGTCGAACGTCGCCCCCCTCACTTTAATCCGGCCAAGAAATACCCCGTCCTCTTCTATCTCTACGGCGGACCCGGCTCGCAAACAGTCGATCGTAAATTTACCGTCGATTTCCAGGCATACATCGCCTCCAGTCTGGGCTACATAGTCGTCACTGTTGATGGCCGAGGCACGGGCTACATCGGCCGCAAAGCACGATGCATTGTCCGCGGCAACTTAGGCTACTATGAAGCTCACGATCAAATCGCCACGGCCAAGATGTGGGCCCAAAAGACCTATGTTGATGCAACCCGAATGGCGATCTGGGGCTGGAGCTATGGCGGGTTCATGACCTTGAAGACACTCGAGCAAGACGCAGGACAAACATTCCAATATGGTATGGCTGTTGCGCCTGTGACCGATTGGAGATTTTACGGTACGTGTCCAAGTCCCGAAGACAAGGTTGACCCTCACATTGACAATGTATCGAACAGATTCTATCTACACTGAACGCTACATGCACACCCCCGGACACAATCCTACGGGATACGACAATGCCTCTATCACCGACATGTCTGCGCTCCAGGAAACCGTGCGATTCCTTGTCATGCACGGCTCCTCAGACGACAACGTCCATCTCCAGAATACCCTTGTCTTGGTTGATAAGCTGGACTTGGCTAGTGTCGAGAATTACGATCTGCATGTGTACCCCGATTCGGACCACAACATTGCGTTCCACAACGCGCACACCATGGTCTATGAGCGTAAGTTGACCTCCTGTCCCACGGTTGAGTGCCTCTTGAGAGAAATACTAATTTGTGCAAAGGTCTTTCGAGCTGGCTCATCAATGCATTCAATGACGAGTGGCATCGTATCGATCACCCCGTTCCTGATGAGTCGATGTGGAGTAGGGTCAAGCGCTCGCTGCCCATTTTGGCACATTAGCAGGTTATGGGGCTCTCTGACGGCTGGCGTTCTTCCGTTCATATGGGCAATATCTCAAATTTTCTTTCTTCTTTCTTTGTATATACGTACCGGAATAAATGGATTGGTTTCCTCCAAGCCTCCTTTCGTCCTCCGGCGATCCACACCCTCTTGTGTGATCATGATCCTTCCGCCACGCTCATTCTACCAATCACCCGAGGAGGAAAATCCTTAGAGAGAAAAAAAAACCCCCCACTCTCGGTGCCGGGCCGTCTGCGCTTTAGCGGGATTACCGCCCACGGCAGTCAGTCAGACCGGTGTCCACCGAGGGCCAGAGTGGGACGAGAGACGGGATCGGAGGAGACAAGTTGACCAGTATCGGCATGCCAAGCATGACAGGTGAGGATCCCCTTCTGAGATCCCAGGATCCCGCGGCAGGTCACGATAGTTTCCACGATAAAGTGATGGCTTCGCCTGCCTGGGATTGGAGGAGAACGCCCCATGCAAGGGCCACACCACCTGCGTGCCGCGCTGCATGTGTCGCTTATCATTGCCGGGTACGATCCTAGCATTTTTGAGGGAGAACTGGAGTCAGTCGGGTGGGATCGTCTAGACCGTATGTCCCGTATACGGGCCGTATGTCAGTCAAGATCTATTCACTCGGATATCTCATCCAGACTCTTGTGAATGGCTCGAGATAAGGTGATGGGGACGCACATTGACAAGAGATCTGGGAAGCGGGCGACGATGGGTCGGGGTAGTTGCATGCACTCTGTAGAATCAGAGAAGGAGAAAGGGGAACAATGACTGCCTCAGGCCGAGCACCTTCTGCTACCCTTACGGAACCTAGCCCCGTACTTGATCGCGACTTCCAATCTAAGGATGTATAGAGGAGCCCACGATGACCATACTACTGCTGAGCTTTCTCACTCTCTCACACACCTTCTATCTCCTTTGAACTCTCCACTGACATCCCTTGAGGTATCTGTATTATATGCTTTTTGATCCTTCATTATCGTACACTGAGAGATGAAATATACCCTTCCCCACCACCGCTGACTGCTGTAGAGGGATGGATGCCAGAGAGCCACCTTCACTCTGCTGGAGAGCGCTCAGTCTCCTTCAACCGATAGCGCCGCGCCTCATCCATCCGGCCCCAACCCCTTGTCACGGACCCATCAATTCCCATTTTCCAATTCAGAAAGTGTTGAAAACCAGAAGAGAGAAGAATATGAGAGTTCCCGAGATCAGCAAGCACGCCGTGACGTTTCTCCCCCTCCTCGGAAGCGAGTGGCCTATCTCTCTCTCTTGCTCTCTTTTCTGTTTATCCCCGGAAGGTAGAACAAAACGAAAATTCTCGCCAAGAAATGGTACTGAGATCGGAGTTTCAGAAAATGATTCGCTGAATTCGTTCCTCGTTAGTAAGGCGTTCAACTTTCATGGTACTCGCGAGGAAGCCTCACACTCTTGTTCCAAATCAGCCAACGGGAGTTCCGCAGATGTGGCAGTTCTTGCCAGGGATGACCCAGACTTCTTTGCCCTGCTTGGCGCAGGTCGGGCAACGCGCTCCTGGCATCTGTTTGGGAAGAATCGATGTCAGAGACCTTGATGCACGAATCGTAAGTCTTTTCTCGAGAACACTCACAGTCATTGTGATTGATGTGTTGACAGAGTCGATTATGCGACAGGCGCGTGACGATGAGAATATTGCGACAGGCAAGGATATGGTTTCAGGTTGCTTTGAGGGTCTCCGATGGAGGTGATTGGAGGTGAGCTTTCACTGAACAAGTGAAAAAAGGTGGGCGTGCTTTGCTTGGGCAAGTGTGCGGTTTGGCTGATGGGTATACACTCCGATGGTAGGTGCCTTGCTGCTCTTTATATACCTCGTTATGGGATGGACTTGTTGGCTTTCTCAAACATCCATTAGACCAGGAGACACTTTGCGTATCCATCGGGAGATCATCACTCTAGCCCGGACCTGTCGATTGGAGACACGACTAAATTGGAAAATTATGCATCCAAGGTACCAATCTACATGGACCCTGGTGGGCAACAAACATGTCATGTCGGCCGCATTGATTATCCAAGTTACTCGGATCTTCCCGTTCATGTCTTGCATTGCCCAACCCGGCCAATAGGAACATCATTTCGAAGCGATTTCAGCTGGGAACTTGCAATGTGTGATAGATACATGTTCAGCTATCCCGGATGTGACTAGTGATCATGAGAAGCACCGGGCAACAGAAAGTTGAAAAAAAAAAAAAGCCAAATCGAAAAGATTCCAGAAAAAGGAAAAAGAAAAGCGCCACTTGTGAAACGCGAAATGGGAACCGTTAATGCATCCAAATAGTGGAAACTCGGTATTCGGTAGTCTCCACTCAGACTTGCGATTTGCACTTATGACTGGTGCGTGACTGGTGCAAATACATTGATATCCCGCTCAACAAATCTATACATAGCTATCAGAACCCAGCGGTGCTGAGTGTCGCAGTCCAGAATGAGCTCCAGGTGCTTGACCGCCTATGGCTGACAGTGTATAGGTCACACCTCATCTAATTTGATGTTCGGAGCTAGCGAGTTGAGAGACTTGGCGCCGATTGCGATGAATTGATGGCACAGCTGTACAGCAGTTTTGTACTGTATACTCCAACGGATGTCCGAGTACTACCAACCGTAACTAGCATGCTTAACGTCCTTCCTGAAACGTCAAATGAACAATCGCTTCTTCCGCAACGGCCACACTCACACTGCGCAAATCTGATTGATACTCTCGATGCGCTGCTGAACGCTGAGCGGCAGAAAGGGTCATGGCTGAAAACCTCATCAAGCTAGGTCAGATTTACCGGGTTTGTCAGGCAAGACATGGGGTTTGCGACACCTGGTCCCACATTGGAGGGCCTGGCTTCGCTAACTGCGCCTAACCCAAGGAATGCCGAGTAGGATGAAGTTCGGTGCTTCACATTGAGCTATCTCTCCTCTATGCCTGGATAGCGCATTCGACAAGTGGT
Organism: Aspergillus japonicus CBS 114.51; assembly: GCF_003184785.1. NCBI lineage: Eukaryota > Fungi > Ascomycota > Eurotiomycetes > Eurotiales > Aspergillaceae > Aspergillus > Aspergillus japonicus. The sequence continues at coordinate 35,154 of NW_020291649.1, read as the reverse complement.
GTTACCAGAGTCAGCTATTATCGCTTGTTTGCTTGCTCATTGTCTTTGTCGTCATTCAGCCCCTGCGATTTGCTACTGCAAACCAGAATTAATCGACGGAATCGCGGGTAGATGGGCCAATGATCGAAACGGATCAGCTACATTAGACAACCAGTCTGCTGGGACGAGAGGGAAACCTGGATAATTTTCGGTTCTATACACTATCATGGCAGAAAGAGTGCATAGGCACTGCGACTGCGTCTCCAAAGGTCGGCCCGTCCTCTTTTGTTGTTGGCGGTGCCTCAACGCTCGTCTATCATTTTGTTTGCTGTCCCCACTCGGGCTTTCTCCTATCTCCTATTCATTTCACCTTTTTTTTTCTCCTATTTCTTCTTTCTTGTTTTGTCTTCTTGGCTCCCCAGTCCGAATCTGTTTCCAATTGCGACCGAAAGATATTGGTATGGAGTAAAGGAACCCGAAAAGACCGATCTTATGCCATCCATGTCTTGCATCCCGCCGACGATGCTTCGCTGGTGGAGCGTTGACAAGTGAAAGTGAACCTTATCGCAACCGGGGAATCTCGCATTCTCGCACTCCACAGCAGGTTCTGATCGGTCTGTCTCTCTCAGCTCTCAACCATTGGTCTCAAAAAGCTGCGTGACCGGTGCTACGCAGCTCCAGTGTTACTAGTACCACTTATCTGGTGCAGCGCCTTCGATTGCAATCGGATACATAAACTGTGGGGCCGTTGAACTTATTCGGTTGCCCCATCGGATGACAGGAGATCGTCGATCGAGGATGTTTGTTGTGCCTCAATCCTGTTTTTTTTCCTTACGCGAACGGCACAGGCAGCCTTCACGAAGGGTGCTGGAGATTGAGTCTCTTAGGCAGTCCAGTCGCTCGATTGAATTGGTCAACACCGCAACTAGTGCAGAATTGCCTGTCACACTAAGTCGGCAAACTCCCAATTCCAGCCCCCCAATCCCAAAAGCGGCACTTCTGATATTGGTCAAATCTGACCTGTCACTTTTTAATGTTGTTCTCCTTCTCTCCGCACGCCCCTCTCGATTTTCCCAACTCTCCAGTCAAAGATTGAGAACGGGTTGCCTTTGTTCCCCCAACCAGAAGGATTATCGCCACAATCAATCTACCCCTCCTCCTGAATTTTTCTTGCTCAAGGTCTATCGCTTCTCTTTTTGTGTTCCCTCGTATTTGATCGCGCACGCAATGTTTCATCATCTACACCCCCGTCGGCCCCCCTCTCTCCCCCGCGCAATGAGGGGAATTGGACTAACTTTGCGGTGATTTCTCAACCTTCCATCAACCAGCACATTTCAATCACCGTTTCACGATTTAACACAGTAGTGTGTGGGAGCAGCAACAAATGCAACCAATCCGAGCTGCGCATTCCACACCTTGGAGGGGCGCCACACCGCAAGTTTAACCATGAAGACACTGCATCTAAACTCCATACTCGATGCAGAATCTCCCCAAGTGCCCGCAGCTCTGGTCGCATTCCTCACTCTGTGAATCGCGATTGAGCCCCGGAGGGGTCTGGTGGGGAAGGGCGAAGTCTTTTTTTCGTTCGCGGCACTTTATGATTGATGGACAGTGCATCTTGCATATGCCTGCAAGCGCTTGACGTTCCCAATATGCATGCTTACTTACATCATTGAGAGCCGTCTACTTGTGTTGTCCCAGATCAGAGAACAGCTCACCCCATTCCTTTCTTGTGGAGAAGGGCTGCCATGCGCATCAACTCTGCAGTTGTCACTTCTTTGTTTGGCATCTGATACTTCAGGCATAATTATGTAGGGATTCGTCGAAAGATGGGATCAGTTACTGATCACTCGAGCCTGCCAGCTTGCTCTTCGACTCATTGGGCTTTCTGGGTATGTCGGACCGCGAGGCACAGCTCGTTTGACCCCTACACAGGAAACCTGACTGGATAATCTTCGGCATGTGGCTTGCGCCCGATGGCCAGATGTGCGGTTATAATACCCTACTTCTCGGTGTATCTCGGGGGTTTAAAAAGCCATCTCGAAGGCTGCATAGCTTTATCGTCTATTGGCAGGGGTTGATGGCCGCACTTTCATCGCTGATGCGCCCCCCCCCCCGAACAATTCCTTTGTAGTCCCAATATCACCTTACCTGCAGTCGCTACCGGTGATAGTGGTTAGGTATCACCCCGGTCGCAAGCGCATGGCCAGCGAAGCAGCACTGGCGTAGGACCTGTCGCCTTCAAAACATCACAGACGGGTTGTGTATCTCCTTCTAGCCGCGTGCATCTTCGATATGCTCATCTGAAACCCTCGACGTGATGCTCTCATGGCCCTTTTCTTTGCCGGGCTGGACAACCCGGCTTACTTGAGAGACGAAAACGTGCGATGGCGCGGTCCGGTGTCTCTTCCTCTCCTTCACAAGCTCCTTGGACGCCTGCACCGCGCTCTTGTCCGGATTGGTGAACAAGTAATCGATTTCTTCCAGCGTGAAGTTCGCCGTCTCAGGATAGCAGAAGTAAATCAGCGGGACAAAGGCCAAGTTCGTGCACATGAAGATGAGGTAGGCTTTCCACTGCAGGCGGTTGATGATGATCGGCGTAATCATGACGACGAAGAAGTTCTTCATCCAGCACCACCATCAGTATTGATTTTCGGGTTCCCACACGGTCAATGCATATCTTAGAGAGGAGTATGACTTACCCAGATCCAATTGGACGAAACTCCGATCGCCGTCCCCTTCGCGCGCGCATGGAGAGGCAAGATCTCCGGGACATAGCACCATGGGATGCAGTTGACTGAGGCACCGAAGATGAGCATGTAGAGGAAGAAGAATGCCACCGCGGCGGCAGAGGTCGCGTGCTCGTTGGCGTGACCTTTGAAACTGAGTAGGACGGACACCATCATCATGCAGATCCCAAGGCCGAATGAACCCCAGATCATGGGAGCCCGGCGACCGACCCGGTCGACGAAGAAGGTCGGGAATATACTGCCCACCACGAACATGATCTGGACACAGCCGCCCAGGATCATGGAGAGGTTCTTGCTGAGGCCGACGTTGCTGTTGAGCACGGTGGGGATGAAATAGCTGGGAATTTGTTAGCCGGGAGATGTTGAACTTGAGATATCTGGGATGTGTAGATCGTACACGACGAGGTTGATGCCGCCGACTTGGTTCATGAATTGCATTCCGTAGGCAAGAAGCCTGTAACCGGCTGATTAGATGATGACAGATAATGCGGTTCTGAGGTTGGCCAGACTTACACTCGATGGCCTGTCGAGACCTTGTCGTGTTTGAGGATGTTCCTATGAAGGTCAGTAGGGCTCCTCGAACTATACCAACAAGAACATACCTCCACTGGAACTCCCCATGCTGCGTCTCCACGGCAAGGGCTTCCAGAATCCCCGCCTGCTCAGCAAGAATCTTCGGGTCATCTTTAGGACGACCGTAGACATCGCTGAGAATTTGCAGCGCTTCTTCGCGACGACCTTCCTTGTAGCAATATCTCGGAGACTCGGGCAACCCGAACACGAGGATGACAACCACCTTGTCGGCGCGTAAGTCATGCGTCAGCCTTCAAGTGAAACAGGGTCACTCACAAAGGCAAAGAGCATCTGGCATGCAATCGGAAGTCTCCAAGCGATTTGACCGCCGACGAATCCCATCCCATAGTCGAAGAAGTAACTGCATGTGACCTCAGTCAGCATGAAGAAAGAACCGCCTGGCCTGCAATGGTCTCCGATCGAAACGCGACGTACCTGATGACGATTCCCACACCCACTAGGAGGGGTTCGCTGCAGACCAGCCGTCCGCGCTTGTTGGCCTCACAGAGTTCGGCCTGGTACATGGGCACTGTGGACGTCTCGATCCCCGTGCCGATGCCCGTGACGAAGCGACCGATCATCAGATGCGGGACTGAGAAGGCGGAGCATTGCAGCGTCGCTCCGATCTGTCGGGAAGGGTGATTTGGCCATCAGCTCATGAGCACTCCCAGTTGAGATCTCACCCATGGAACGGGGAGAGTCTGGGACGCCGAGACAAGAGCCCACTTACTATGACCCAGACCATGGCAAACCACATTGCTCGGCGTCGTCCCAGCCGTTCGGCCAGCATGAAGTTGACGAGACAGCCGGCGAAGCAGCCCAGGTTGTAGATGGAGACAATGATGCCGGTGAGGCTATCGTTGGGGTGGTTCATGGTGGCGAGGAAGTCATCGTTCTCCACGATTCCGGAGAAGACACCCTGGTCGTAACCTGGAGGAGAAGAGGTGTGAGTTGGGTTCTGGCTCGGCTGCTGCTGCTGCTGCTGCTGCTGCTACTGCAACAGACGTAGAACTGTACTGTACATGTACTTACCGAAGAGGATGAAGGCCATCCCACAGGCTGCCCAGATGGCGGCTTGCAGGGCAAAGCCTGTCCCAAACATGTTGATCTGCACCATTTTGCTCCTATGTTGCTCGCAGTTGTATGTAGATGTTCACAAGACATCGCGTCTGATCCCGGGTGATTGTGAATGGCTGAATGCAAGGTATATATGTACTAGCCCCCCTGGAAGGGAATACTCGGTGGCGTTTTGCGACCAGCCATTTGGACCAGCATGTTACGCGATTAACCTAACAGGAGACCGATCTCTCCCGCTCTAACGAGAGCAATGGATCTCGTCATTGATGGCCGGTAAGTCGGACGAGAGAAGCCGAGAAGACGGAAGTAACATCACTGATGATGATGATGATGATGATGATGATGATGATGTGAGCCGCGACAGAAGTCGGTCACGGGATGTCCCAATCGGGCAAGGGGAGGCTACGGCAACCGAATGTCACCCCGGAGTGCTGCTTCAACCCCGCAATCGGACTAAATCCAACCCACAACAGCTCATGGGGGATCTGCGCGTTGGCTGACGTTCCTGCCCATGTTACCTTGCGGAGGACCAGTTCCAGATGAAAAGAACGAGACCATTGGTGAATGTCTGACAATCTGGGGAAAGCGAAGTCACGAACAACAGGTTTCCATACCCCGCGCTGTCGATCGCACTAGAGCCGAAGTGGCCCTTTCGAAATCGGTTGTCTACCGAGGAAGAGAACAAACCCCTCAGATGTTGCGTCGCACTTGGTCTCCAACTCAGCAGCAACAGCAGAAGCAGCCTTCCTCGTCGCTTGTTACATCCCTTATCGCTTGTCTAGCATGATCTAGATTGGAACTTCGGGTCCGAACCAAGGAAACCAAGGAAAGGATGGACAAGCGACCCATGCCGGACCACCAGGTCATTGAGCCTCCCCCAAAGCGGCAGCGTCTCAATGATGCTCAGCACAAGCAATCCCAGCCCCCAGAGATAGAGATCGGTCTCGGCCCCTTGAGTGCTCGCAATCTCAACGATCCACCATGCAACCTTGACGGCGCCAATCTGCACAGCCCTTCCCATTCGGGGGGTGAATGCGGCTCATTCCAATCGCCGGCGGCTGGCAGCTGGACGCAAGATGGCTTCTCACAAGACCCGGACTTTCTGGCGTCCCAGGAAGAACTGCGATGCTTCCTTTTTTCCCTGGCAAATTCGGCGGTTCCGACCCGGGCATCTAGCCCAGACGCGGCCAGAAGTGGGGACAAGCATCTGGAACAATTGTCCCAACCCCAACCGAAGGACAGTAGGGATTCATGGCATGCCCCATTGTCTGAGGGGAGGCATCTTCAGTACCTCAAGAATTATGTTACTGAAGTGGCGCCATGGGTATGCCGATCTTTTTTCCCCCTTGATCACGCGCACTAGCGTATCTTAGAGCTGACCATACCGATGATGTATCGATCAAATCTGTAGCTTGACATGTTCGATTCACAATGCACCTTCCGCCATCAGATCCCTGCTCTCGCCCAAGAATTCCCGGCTCTTTCTTATGCCATGCTTGCTCTCTCTGCAAGGCAGATCGAACGCAAGAATGGCGTTCGGAATTGGTATGATAGTCTTGAGATGTACCAGGAGGCGATCCGGCGGTTGAGTCCACTCCTCCAGGTGCGCGACACGAAGGTTGTCGCAGCTTGCGTGCTTCTTTGCTGCTTGGAGATGATGTCGGCCCGGGCACAAGATTGGCGCCGTCACCTAGAAGGGTGCGCCGCGTTATTCAATGCTTTTGGTATCCACGGCTTTAGCCAGGGAGTTTTACAGGCAGTTTTCTGGTGTTATGCAAGGATGGGTAAGTCTCTCTATCTATTGTCATGGCAGCTCTCCGTGGAGAAGCAGTCATTCTCTGCCAAAAAGCTTCCTAATGGCTTGTGTCAGACCTCTGCGGTGCACTCATATCTGATGGCACGCAAACTACACTCCTACATCCTTGCAAGTGGCTGCCTCCAGGCTGTCAAGATGAGGATGCATATCGGCTTTTCCAGAGTGTTAAGTCACCGGACATGCACGCGAATTACGCAGTCTATCTGTGTATGAAGGCGACACAGCTTGTTTCGGATCGCACAAAATTCGTCGAGCTGGGCGAAGACAATGGCTGTACTACCGAAGAGTTCCAGTCTCGTTGGCTTTTACTCTGGAACGACCTCCAGTGCTGGCTATCTGAGCGGCCAGATGAGTTGCTTCCAGTTCAGACTGTCAGCCGCAAGCCTTTCCCTTATATCTTGTTTGTCCACTGGGCTGCCATATCATCAAATCAGCTTTATCACACAGCATGTATATTGCTGTTGAAAGTTATGCCGAAGGGTGTACGACTGCCGCGATCACCGGCCCTCTTTCCGCTATGGCATGCACGCCGAATCTGTGGTATCTCGCTGGCCAATCCACATCAGGGGTGTCTGAACAATTCAATCCAGCCATTGTGGATTGCAGGTCAGCTCTTCAGTCACAGATCGGAACACAAAGAGATCATCAATCTGATCCGAGGCATCGAGGCTGAGACTGGCTGGGGAACATGTTGGCGAATCCGCGATCTGGAATCTGCTTGGGGCTGCCGATAAAGTTTGCATGATTGAGCACCATGTTTATGATATCTTGCCAGGCACATCACACTAGAGGCGAAGCACGTCAGACGCCATCCAGAAACGACCAGTCCTGCTGTAGATCGCTCAGATACTGGCCTATATGCCACCCAGTGATTGAATAGATTCGCTCGAAACCCTGCAAGATTGCTTTCTGCTGGGATTCGTGCGTCATAGTCCGCGCAGAAACGAGGAAGGAGGCGACCAGACAAGGATCCCAGCAGTCACGGCAGTCATTGTTCAGTGCGATGCCGCAAATTCGCTGAGAATGCCAGAGTGGAGAGAGGAATCGAGCCTGTGGGTTGAGAAGCGCGGTACGTGGCTTGCATTGCAGAAGTAAGAGCGCGGCGGTGTGATAGAGCTGGTTGCAGTATGCGCCCACCCCATTTGCAAAGACTACCAGAGGAAGTCCGCTCCCTGTATTTGAGATATTGTCGTCGCCCTCTAGCTCAACCAATGGCCGGAACTCTTGCGGCCGTGAAGCATACCATCGGTCGAGTTCATCGAACGCCTGGAGCCAACTGTCCAAAATCTGATGGCAACCAGGAAAGTTGCGTGGGCTGGGTTGTTCATGGCATACCATTAAGGCCTTTCCACAAAGCCAAAGAAGAACACGTGCATAAAGTGAGACTCTTTCATGGGTATCATGGGTACGCGAAAGCAGTTCCAGGTTTGGCACGGGGCCGGAGGGAATTGGAATATGAAGGGCCGTGTCATTCGCGAGCGCTACACTCAAGTCTATCTAGCATTAGACAAATCAGAATTCGAGGAAAATAAGAACATCAGACCAACCTAGTCTGAGAAACGTCCAATAAATAGACGACTCGATATTCAAGAGCAAGGAGTGCTCAAGCAGAGGCTCTAGCAAGCAAAGGTTGTCATTTTGCAGAGTGCTCCAACCGTGAGAAAGATCGGACACTAAGAAATGTAACCTCTCTAGAATCGATAAAAGCGCCATCTCGGTAAGTTCAGAAGCAAGCCCAGACCCAAGGTGTATAGGTCTGAGTAAAGGCCTTCCACGACCGAGTGCATTTGGCTCTTGGTGATTCTGGTGAATGATAGACGCTTCCGATAGCGTCAACAACGCCGACAAGATCTGCTCAGAGCGTGTCGCCATTTGAGTGACTATGATCCCAAACGGATGCTTCAGGTCGCAGATATCTAGCTGTGGCATCTCAGGAGTTAGCCACTAAATACCTCTGCCTACACCGATCGACAGCAGAAGATAGATAAATATTTACCCAGGGAGCGACAAAATACCGATAATGACGCAAAAGTTCCAACTTCCGCTCATCTTCATCCATGACTGGGGGCGATGAGCCCAGCTCAATCACCCGCGACATTCCACCAGTGAGAGAATCCTCGCGCCGGCGTGCCATAGTCTCAGTGTCTGCTTGGTTGGCTGGAGTAGCAGTCATCATGGGTGAAGAGCCCGCGATCGGCTCCGGTGTCTCGAGGTATGAGATATCGTGAACCAGCGCAAGCTGATCATTTGCGTGCATACTCGAGCCCAGTGCAAGAAGCCCCTGAACAGCCGATGTATCCCTGTCACTAAAGAGCTCGTGGCCGCTCCCGAGCAAGACCTCGTCTTCAATCAAGGGCCCGTCTTCATGATATCGACCACCATCATCGGCGCGATCTGCTGGACTCTCTACTCGTAGAAGACTTGCATCTACTCCACCTAGATTGGAGTGAACGTCACCTCCCTCTTGCTTCTCCTTAGCCCGCTCATGACGAGAATCCGCCGACCGGGTACCGAGGGAAGATGAATCCAACTCCAACCCCTCGTCTTCCATGCCAGGAGTATTGACATCTGCGCCGTTCAAGGCCAGAGGATCCTCTTCGATGAACTAGAAACATAAGTATCAGTACACTCGCGCGAAACTCTGTTGGAGTTCTCAACATGAACAAAAACACATGCCAGTATACAAGAACCGGGATAGAGGAAAGCACATCAACAACAAAACGCCCTTGCACCCATTTAAACGCACCCGTAAAGTCTGAAACCGTCTCTTCGTCGACCTCGGAGTCCGAAGTTCCTTCGCAGGCACCGTGTACGTATTTTTCGAGAGAAAGGTGACTTGCATCCCATAGCTGCAGACGAAATTCTTGTCCACGCAGTTTTGGCAGCGTGGTTTGCCTTCGTCGCCTGTTTGTGTTCCCGGAGACAAACTGTTAGCCGGAATTTCTGGCAAGCATCGAGAATCCACAAACGATTGCAATAGGGTATATTTGCTTTAGGTTTCCATGATGATGGTGGTAGTGGTAGGTGCATGAAAAGGAAAAATGGAAGAAAGTGGGACTCAACTCACATTTGCGCCGTCGCGTGCGGCATCGTAAACACCCGGTTCTACATCTGGTAAATTTAGGCGGCGTGGGTGTCACTTTTGCTGCTGCTGCTGCTGCTGCTGCCATGGAGACGGTCGCTTGGTTGTAAGGAAGCAACACCCTTTTGAGGTGCTGAGAATCTGGATTGATCGCTGGGTAGGTAGGTAGGAGTTGCGTAGGTTTGAATCGATTCGGGTGTGCAGGATAGAAACAGAGGAGGGAACCGATGGGGAGGAGTAATGAATCCAGTAAGCCTAAGCGCGGGGTAGAAAACAAAACCCCCCACTGCCGGCGGCGCTTCGGGTTTCCATTTCGAGATTACCCCAGCTTTTCCAGGTTCTCCTCGGTTCATAAGCCGATCGGCTGGGACCACGTCATAATTGAGATGTGGTTGCAGCGCGACAATACTTTTGCTCGGAATCTTTTTGATAATCACGCCTGCCTATATTCTGACTGCCTTGGAGTATTGACGAGCATATGTAGTAATTTCACAGCCCAAAAGAAGTAACACCATCGTTGCAATGCACAGTTTACGCAGAATAGAAGGCTCCAAAGGGACAGCTTGATCAGGACCTATATACCTTCCCTACCAACCACGTTCTCTTTCATGGAAAGCTGAAGTTGGGGATAAACAGTGTCTCTTCAAATTATACTATGCAGCGCTTTGCGTGTGACCTGCTGTCAGCGCATGAGCATGGGCATAAACCCAATTCACATTCCTAACTTCGACATCAGAGGACAGTACACTGTCAGTTTCAAGTCATGGTCTTCGTGATCCGGACCAGCAGAACACCCCCAGTATCCACGCCCTTGCGATCATAAATATGAACAAAACGGTAGCCGTGCTGCAGTCTGCTGAGTCGTATGCACGCCCACCCAGCAAGCGAATCACGGAAGAATTCGTCATCCTTGATTTTGAACCTATCCCATAATCAGCATTCAATGTCCGAAGAACGGTTCTCGGAGAGCACATACCTGACAAAGCTGAGATCCTCCACAACGTCGGGTATGGGAGGAAACTCGATCTTCTGGCCCTCAAAATCTGGATTCGACCCCGTGGCACTTTTAGTGGTTCGCTTGTAGCCGGCTTTTTCAGAGTCTGATTCATCATCGCTCGCGGAGTCCCCAGAGTCATCGTCAGGAGTATCAAGATGGAGAATACAAGACACATAGGGATGAAACTTCTTCTCGCTCGTCTGACCTGGCGGCAGTGGCAGGTTTTGACCGGCGATGAATTCAATGGACAGGTTGAGCTGACGTCGTTTGACGATAATCGAGTCTGCATCAGAGCTTCGATACCCCGGAGGCTTGAGCACCCAGCCGTGCTCGCCTGCAAACATCCCATGATTGAGCATCATTCCCTTGTCGAGATTCTGCCAATTCAGTGCTACCATTTGGGCTCCGCGCCGCCAGAAGAAACCGGGGTCCATGTTAGAGGAGCCAAGACGTAGCCCCTTGGGGTACACGCGCATGAAGAAGTGGCGGTTGTGCTCGAATAGCGCATTGGGGTCCTTGATATGCGCCTCGCGTACTGCATTCTCCGATAGTGAGAAGACGTGACTCGGTACTTTGGCCTCTATGGTATTTCAGATGTGAGAAACAAGCCATGGAAAGCCAGCGGAATTGATTTGAACATACCTGGCTGCTTAAAGTCCTTAAAGTGGAAACCTTTGGTGAAAACGGCCAGCTTGCTCAGAGCATGCACGATTTTCGACGGTTTGTGGGGAGCTGAAGCAGGGGCCTCAGGCGTCTCAGGAGATGTGCTCGCGGGGCCTCGTGGTGTGCCTTGCTGTTTGAGCGTCTGAACATGCTTCAAGTATACTTGCTTCTCCTCTTCCTCCGGGTCCTCATTCTTGTGCACGCTGTTGGGGGCGACGTATTTCACCTTGATGAGGATTTTCCGCTTCAGCTCCTCCAGAGGAGGCGGCGTCTTGGTCGCTTCGATCTCCGGCGTCACTTCGATCAACATCCCCTTCCACGCCTCTTCCATAATCTCCACCATAGTGTGCTGCTGTTCATGACAGGCATGCACCTCTAGGCTCACAATCACCGGCAGGTCGCTGGTCACAAACGCGCTATCGCGGATGGCGTAGCATACATCCCGAAAACTGGCCTCCTTGGTGAGGGTGTGGCCGTGTAGCACCCGCGGCTCCGGACGCGCAGAAACCTGAGCTGTTTCTTCAGGCGGGTTTTCTGTCGTTGGAGCTTTACTTCCAGACGACGATCGATGATGGCCCAAGAAGCCCTCCAGTTTTCCCACTTCTTCAGAGATCGCGTGAAGACGCGGGTGGCTCTCTGTCGCTTTTCTGAGTCTCTCCATCTTTGACTTGCGACGGCGAGGCATCTGGGGCCTATCGTCGCCTTCATCAGAGCTCGAGTCATCGCTACTACTGCTGCTGCTACTGCTGCTACTGGTGTCGTCATCCTGCGAGCTTTCGGAGCTGCCTTTTCCGTCCCAGATGTCTATCTCGACACATCTCCCTCCGCGAAGCAATACCTAAGACGCATCAGCTGTCTGCTTTTATTTTCGAGTTAAGGCAGAGTCTCTTGGTATCATTGATAGCTCGACGTAAGATGTAACTTCGTGCCAATACTTTCATACAGTATTGAGGCGAAGTCTCCTCTTACCGTTGGCCCTTGAACATAACCGAGAAGAATGACGGGTCCAAAGGGACAACGTACATTGGTATAGGCACTCGCATCCGAGTCGCTATAGAGCTGATTGCCTGTCAGGTACGTGTTATGACTGGAGGATATATAGTAGTCTGTGATTGGAGCCGAGAGATCAGGCCGATCGACCGGCTTCAAGGCAGAGGCCGCGGGACTAGCCATGTAAGCATAGAATGCTGGCAAGGATGCCAGGGGATTTGCGCCTTCGTTGCCGCTTGCATCTTGCGTGCGAGTTTCACGTTGAATCTCCGTGACAAAGTCTGGCTGGGACAACGAAGTCAACGAGCTGTAAATTTTGTCCAGGTATGTGAGGACCGGAGGTGAGAAGGTGGACCCGGATTCCGCTTTGGTCACGGGTTGCGATGAGTCCAGAGTGACATTGCTGGTCTGTTCTGTGATCCCATCCATCCCTGTCTTTCGTTTGTGTTGTCCCAGCTTTGATTGTAGCCTGGTCCACACCGACTGGTTGTGATGCTTGCGGGCCGTGGTTGAAGGTGGGGGGAATCGGAATGAACCAAAAATAGCCGGCTGTGTGTAGAACGCGGGGGAGGCCCAGGACAGCGGAATCAGTCGAATGGGACAGACGACTGAGGACAAACCAAGCAGCAGGAGATGCTGGGAGTAAGGCTGGTGGAAGAAAGTTCCGGTTTTGTTGTTTTTGTTTTTTTTTTGTGTTGTCCGTGAGAGTTTTTGGTTCTCCACGTGAAGTGGAGACGGGATTGTTTCAACCTTCGAAACTTAACCTTTTGTTGACTGGCCTTATAAGGCTACTACCGGCGCTTCCTTTGCACTTTCTTCACCCCAATTTATTTTTGAGGAAGAGGTATGGCGGATGATGATAATGATGTCTACTTTGAACTCCAAGCCGAAGTAGCAAAAGAAGCAGACAATCAGGCATCGGGAGTGCTGCAAGGCTGCCTGTCCAGAAAGGCAATACAAATACCTTTTCGAGTGCGGATGCGGGGCATTCCAGCACTGACGCTTTCTTCAGCCTCGTCTTTCCAGCAGGAAGACTGCCCAGATCTATCTGTCTGCTGCACATGATCCAGCCAGCAGATCTCTCCTTCTCTTTTCTGCTGAAATTTTACTCATACCTCGAACATTTCTGTGTAGGGGTCATGCCAGCAGGGAGTGCACGTAAAGTAGTAAAGTAGCGGTGAAAGAAATCACGGTGTGACTCCCGACGGTCGGTGGCAGGTCGTCGCAGTTGCAAAAGACGATCGATAGGTACGGTAGAACGTGGCTTTTCACTTTTCATTCTCCAATAACGTACTCACATCCCTCTGGTCCAATCCACACCTCATGTACTTTCCCCGCCGGCACATCCAACCTCGCGCCTACGCCGCACGTCTCCTTCTTGACCTCTCCAGCATGGATCGCAGCATTATCCTCGGGATACGTGATGGTCAGACTCCCTTGGCGGATCAGATGTGTCGTCAACCCAGCGTGCGAATGAGGCGGGTAGTGCGCATTGCTGGATGACTTTCGTCAGCGATTGTAGATTGACATTTCGGTCTTGTCGTCGGTGGTAGACATACCTCCCATCTGACCAGGTGAAGACATGGTTAAACCCCCAATCTCGCACCAGGCGCTCGCATTCTTTGCGGCTGCCGATGGGGTAGGTCTCATGCTCGGGTGCAGTCATCGTGCGCTGGATTCTTTTCTTGTCCCTTGTACTTCGTCCAAGAGGTTCGTGTTTGGAGGTTTAATGTCTTCGAGTTGCGTTGCAAGGAGAGCGGGGAAGGCAATTGATGGCAATGACGTCGTTGTGGCCTCGCATCACGTGCTATTTTGTCCTAACAACACATCAGGTAAGGACAAGAATAATCCTTGTAGTTCATTGATTTACACTTATGCTACTATTTGCGATGTATGCAATCTCGATTGTTTCCAATTGAATAATTCTCAACGCTCTTGGAGTGTGTAGTCTATCAAGGAAAGTAGAGTTCCGCCAATCGTTAGCCCAATGCTAAGACTTTTATACAACCAGGAGAAAGAGTGTGCAAACAAGCATATGTGGTCGAATCGCAACGTCTTCTTGGAGATAGCAAGAGAGCTGTATGGGGACTAATATTGGGAAGAAAAAAAAAATAACCAAAACAATGACACATGATTATATGTACAACAAACAGGGATATTTATTTGACGAAAAAAATCAACGGATATTGGCAAATACAATGAATCGAGCCAGAACCAAACAGGGTATAAGATCGAGCTGCAGCGGTACCAAAAGAGAGAGGGACAACCTGTCAATTAGACATTGTTGCCACCGTCGAGACCCCGGAAGTAGCTGGATTGGAGAAACTCATCTCGCATGACCAAACTCACGTCCGAGTTACGGTACTGCCGTAGGTCCTCGCGTTGAAGTCCACGCAGTTGCTCCCGACCAGCAGTAGACAGTGAGTGCGTGCGAGAGTGATGCCCGTTGCGGTTGAGTACGGGGGAGAGCCGGCCGGTCGGGGAAAGGTGACCGTTGGACGACTTGTTACCCGTGAGTCCAGACCAAGAGAGGGTTTGACGAGGCGCAAAGACAGGCAAAGAGGCATTGCTTGGGAGAGGGAGGAAGGAACTAGCGTCGGTAGAAGCATTGCTCAGGCTTGACCGGATGGACGACGGGCGTTGATTCGCATTCAGCATAGGAAAGTTGGACACGGAGCTGTAGAAGCTTGACATGCCTGACGCAGCGGACGACCGCCAGGAGTTAACTGCGCTGCGTGGGATGGTGATAACTTCCTCATCAATTGGCATAGTTTGCTGCAGAGCAGTGGCAACATCGGCCGGTTCACTAAGAGTGGCGTTGGGGCGACTAGCCATGATCTTAGCGGACTTTCCGATCCAGAGCATCTGCTCGTGCTCACGCAGGTACCGATCACCACTGAAGGACTTCTGCACGATCTTGCGAGTCATCATACCCAGCTTGCGGCGGTGTTCGCTCTTATCGTACATGCGACGCGTGATCTTGGCAACATCCTCGGGGGTAGGTGCAGAGGTCAACACAGGAGGTGCCTCGGTATCGTCGGCAAATTTACTCCATTCCCCAAGAAGTCCAAGCATGGTGATCTGCGCGCGGGCGAGAGCCAAGGCATCGTTGGGTGCAACCACAGCGCTGAAGCGGGAAAAGTCATCGGGGTCACTCAATACACGCAGGGAGGCTCCGACATCAGTACAGACGACGGGTGCACCGGTAAGAGCAGCCTCGCCCAGCGCCAGCGGCAAACCTTCAGATAGAGACGAGTTCAGGAAGAGCCAAGTATTCTCCAGCACCTTCATCGGGTCAGCAGTACCACGCAAAGTGACCCGACCACGAAGTCCCTTAGAAGCAATGATTTCTTGACATTCCGTAGAGTATGTTGGGGCCTTGTCGATGGCACCGTAAATGTCAAGATGGTAGTCATCGAACTTCCATTGGTTGATGATGATATCCGCGGCAAGAAGCGCTGTCTTGATGTCCTTGGCATACCAAACGTGGGACAGCATAGTGACTGTAGGACGCTGCGATTTGATCTCCTTGACTGGAGCGAACTTCTGCATGTCGGTGATACCGTTGACCACGGGATCGACCTTGCGACGGAAGACATTTCGATGCTCAATGGTTCCTTGACAGGTACCGATTTCGACTTCCCAGCCTGGGTTGAAGAAGTCGGCACATGGCAGGATGATATCAGCGTGGTGCAGCGTGAGGACCGATGTGACTCGCATCAAGCCCAGAAGAGCATTGCGAACAAAAGGCGAAAGCTTGCAGAGGGCAGAAGAAAGACAGAGGTTCGTCTCACGCCAGCTGATGGCATGGTCCCAGATTTGCAATGTACAGTTTCTCTTGATCTTGCAGACAACTCCATAAGACGCACTCACGCTGTGATGTGATGCCTGGAAAACATTGGGAATCTTTTCAGGGATTGGAATGGAGAAGATGAAGAGATAGCGATACCAGAGCTCAAGGGCTATGTCGAGAGATGCCAAGGTGGGAAGCTCGGTGTCGTACCATTCTGACGAGGGGGTTGCGTTTGGCATTTCTTGAGTCAGCCAGAGATCGCGCCAGCTCTCCTTGACAATTTCACTGTCCCAGATCTGAGTCCAATGACGCGAGTCCTGGAAATAGGTATTAAGGTTCACCAAGGCTCTAGTTGCCTGCTGGATATCAGCCTTAGAAAGGTGGATAGCACGGGCCCCCTTCACCAAAGCCGTCAAGATAGGGATGAAGTTCATTTTTATGTCCATCTCGCTGGCGGAAGTGACGTTCTCGACCTCGGAGTCAAGCTTGTTCTTGAAGAGACCATGCGTGGGCGTGAGGAAGTCGAGACCCCAAAGAGGAACCACTTTTAGTGACAAAATGTTCTGCTCTGTTTGATGCTTGGGAACACCAAAGTCGTTTGCGGATTCGCAAATCATATGCCACTTGATCGTTCGCAGGGAATTGATCATATCACGGCGACAAGCAGAAACGCCGCCTCCTTCGTTTGGCCAAGTACCGTTGTCCGCAGCCATGACATGCAGTGATTTCTCGGTATCAGAGCCAAAGTCCTTAGATCTTGTGTTGACAACAGCATCACCGCCTGGTCCGAAGTTGAACAGATCACTTATCTTGACAGCCAAGGGAGTCCAACTGGAGATGTTGTCGTCCAGATCAGCACTAGCTGTGATTGTATCGGCGCGTAGGTCCAAATATTTCTTGGCTGAGGCAAGATCACCGCGATCTCTGCTGCGCCAGTAAGGAGCAAGTGTCTTGTCTCTTCTCAGTAGGCGTTCATCCATCCACCGGACAATGATGCCATCGAAGTCCACGCGGTCCTTCCAAGCCTTCCAGATCAACGAACGTGCACGAGAAGTAGACACGGGAAAGCGCTTCGTTGTCAAACCAAAGAACCGGGTAAGAATACTTGAACTCAGACTGTCACAATACAAGAGAGGGTTGTCATGTACAAAGCTGGTGTATCGGGGTTTGGCCAGGACAGCGAGGTAGTCATGCTCGATCATGGGTGGGGTCTGTATCTTTTGTCCGTTGAGGGTGGTGAAGATCGTAGGATGAAACTTGTGATCATAAAGCCAGCGAGACTCGTAGACGTCCGCACCTTGAACAAACGAGGCTTCAGTCACCTTGGAATGAGGGATCCAGCGATCGATCTTCTGGGGATGGCGCAGAGGAGGCGCACACCAAGAGACAGTACAGGTGATATGCGAAAGAGCGAACTCGGCTCGAAGCAGCTCATCTCCAAACCGAGGGTTCTTGCGATAATGATACTTGAACCGAATCAGATTGCCGTCCTTCATGTAGGATCCTGCTTCGATGAGGCCCTTCTTGTTGTATTGCACGCTCTGAAGATGATTTTCTCCACGCACACAGCGGCGTCCCATTGGAACCTTGGCAGAAGACAGCTTGGACAAGGAGAATCCCTTCTTGGATGGGGCACGGTAGTCATAATGATACTCGTTGATCACCTTTCCAGCTTTGAACTCTTGTCTCACCATGAGCAACATATCCTTGGAATATACGCAGACGTAGCTGAGACTTTTCGTGCCTTCCGGTTCAGCCTTGTGCTGTCCCGCGTAGTAGTAGATCTTGAAACCTCCATCAGCTTCATCGTGCTTGAAAGCAGAGAATGTTCCGTCCAAGCTCTGAATGACAAAGCGGCTCTTCTTGATGCTGATAGTCATTCCTTTGGTCTCATCCCAGAGCTGTTTCACATTGCTGCGACCGTGGAACAGAAAGAATGAGAGGCCTAGATTTTGCACGATTCTCGAATACGACCAAATCGAGCTCAAGGCCAGGGTGGCTGGTACACGAATGATAGCATGGCGTTGACTCATGACATGATCGAATTCTCGCTGGAATTCAGGGTCGGCGATGAGAGCAACAACGATAAACTTGATCGTTGATGCCAATGAATAGTAGAACGAGTGCCAGGGTTTTGCACAAAGATGGATGATTGCAGGAAGCTTCCTGGAGACATAAGGGATGTAGTCTGGAGTCTCTGAATCCTGAAATACAACAGCCTCGCCTGTGCCATAGTGTGCATAATCAAGAATGCTGACAGCGGTAGCAGCACCAAGGTTGCAGCGTGCCACATGGACATCAAGGTCATCCGTGTCGAATTGGCAAAGGCGGCCTTCGAGCCACATCCGATCCTCGCTTGACAGCTGACAAGGCTGACCAAGGCAACGGTTCAAGAGAGAGTTCCTGATGTTCTTGGGAAGCTTTTCCCAATGAGCATCACATTCGAAGCCAAGGCACAGGTGTTTGAGCAGTTCCTTCTTAGCCCAGCGAATAACGACCGCGGTGTTAGATTCCGCTCGCAGCTGGCGAGCCATAGTTTCAGTCACACCGGCGGTGACGAGAGACTCGGCTAGAATAGCATACTCGTGGGGGATGCGCAGCATTGATTCCGCGACGGCGTGAAGCAATGTTTCAGCAATGACTTGGCAATTGGCACTGACATCAATGCGCTGATTTAGTCCACGTCCAACACCAATGGCAATGCTGAGGTGTGTCGTTGTGCTGCAGCTAAGCGCGTGAATGCCAGGGCCAAGTGACCCAGACGGAACAAGCTCCACGGTAATTTCTCCTTTTCCCCACGCTCCGAGGGCTATACTGATCAATTCCTCTGCTCTTGGAAAAGCATCCTCGATTCTAAGTTCCTTTCTGCGAGAAAGCAGGATTTCCTTGACCTCGACACCGGGATGGTTTTGTGGCTCCAGTTTCAAGCGCGCGTCCGAGGGTACTTGTGCGATTTTCTCGTGGAAAGTTTGCAGTTCTTGCTGGGACCACTCGGGATCGGCCCATGGAGCCGTGTAGGCATGGAAAGTCTTTCCCAATTCAACAGGTGAGTCAACCTTCTTGGGCATTCCCATCTTCGCTGAGAAAAGGGAGAGGAAAGCGACCGTCCAAGTGGCCGAGCCTAGTCCGATGACTTGAGAGTAAGGAAAATGCGGCAGACGGACTTTGAGGGCGATTCCCAAAGCTAAGCCGACAGCGCATCCAAGGAGAAGGGTCTTGAATGCATGAGGACCAGTGAATATTTTCGTATACTGATACCAAAGCAACCCAGTGTAAGCCAAGATGTACGCACAGAACGTAATCATGGCTTCGACAGAGGACTGAAAAGTCCACAGAAGAGCTGTAGCAAGCGCAAGACTCCATACATGCCACATAAGAAATCTGAACAGAACTCTCCAGTAGACCTTCCTCTTGAATCGTACGTCCCGCTTCTGCGTCGCGCGGATATCCTTTGACATATGGACAGCTACAGACGAGTGCTGGCCAACGAGGTCGTGTAATTCTTGAGCTTTGGTGTCAATGAGAACAGCTCCAATCAAGTAATAAGCCAGGCCAAATCCCACGGCCATTCTCTGCGACTCAGTGTCAGCAGCAGACAGCAAACCATTGCCATGTCCGCCAGACAGAAGCTGCACCCACTTGTCCAGAAGGGCCACGACAAAGTACAGAACACCGCAGCCAATTTCTCTGCTTGACTGCCGCCATTGAATGAAAGCGTTGTGCAATCGAATGCCTTTCTGAGAGTTCCTGAGCACATCCAGGCCGACTTTGGTTTGGATATTCCAAGACGAGCTGAACGGGATCGGCCTGGGTACATCGGCATATCTGCAGTACCAGTCCAGGAGAAAGTTGGTAGCATCCCAGTCCCTAGCCAATTCAAGAACCAGCGTATCCGTTGTGGGCTTTTTATAGAAGCGGCGGTTCTTCTCAGCCATCACATCCCTCAGAAGCGCTTCTCTAGACAGCTTCAACACAGCCGGGTCACTGAGGTTCCCGAATACTTTCTCATCGTTGTTACCATAAGTAGCAACATACCACTTACGGATCTCTGTATCATCGGTCCTTCTCAAGCTCTGGTACCAAGTAACCCACTTAGAGGCGATAGACCGGAGGCCAAAGAGTAGGACTATGATGAAGACATAGATGACCGCGAGGTAGATGGCTGAATCATGGCCGGTGAAAGTTGTCACGATGGGCGAGATGAACAGAATTGGCACACATGCGAAGATGATTTTGCGGCCAGATAGGAAAGTCGAGCCGGGATAGCTGAAACTGGCGAGGGAGGCGAAGCTTGAGAAATAGATCGTCAATGCGATCAGATACAGGTAGAAAATGATTCCGGCCCGTGCGCTCTCCGTGGCAGAAATGGCAATGAACCCAATGAGACCACCGGCGACCGTGAAAGCAATTCCAGCAATCAATCGGATGAGAACAAACATGTTGGCAGCCGCGAATGCCATTGAGATCAGATAATACGGGCCTCCACAAGCAATCCACGTGCCAATAGCACCGGACAACAAGAGCGAAATCATTAGGGCGATAGTAGCACTCTGCTGCTCATCATAGGTCATGTATGCAGAAAGATACAGCCCGCGCCCGATGATTGTGAGCAAGAGAATATCGATCAGCGCAGGGAAAGCGAAGACACTGAGAAATGTGAATCGTTGATAGCCACGCATAGGCTTGACCTTGTCGGCTGGATTCACATCTATCTGTGCGCCAGCGTACGACGTAGCCATATCAGGAGCACCATTGATCCAATTAGGCAGTTTTTCGTTCGTATAGGTCTTGCGGAAGCGGTTTGACAGCAGCTTTCCAAACGCACTGGGAACCATGTCAAAGTAAGCTTCACAGCGCGAGCCAAGAGCAAAAGACTCAGCAAAGGCAGCGGCTTGGTCGGATTGATTGTTGAAGAGGGGGTTTCGGTCGGTCACTTCGGTGTAGATTTCATCCAAGGCACCCTTTCTTGCCGCACAGAACAATGCGAGGGCCAGCATGTCCGCGTAAGCATCAATAGAAGGGTTTTGGACAAGCTGGCACAAAGCTTCAGAGATCTGAGCAAGGTCATGCTCTCTTCGCTCGCGTAGTATATTGTTGAAGACGAATTCGGCCTCTTTGAATAAGGCGAGGCAGAGTGTGGGGGAAGGGAATTGGCAACCTTGCTCCTTGTACCAAGTGAGACGGGTATTTACCACCATTTCTGGGGTAGCGGATCCCTCAAGGTAGGCAGTAGTGTTCAGCTCCTTGAGCTGGGCCAGAGAAGGCATATCTATTAGTTGTCTGTGGATATAAGCACAAATGTCTTCAGACATGGGCCTTGGGGCGTCAGTCAAAGACAGATGTTGCAACAAGAGGAGTCGCTCTTCGGGGCTCAAGGCATCGATATCCTGCACGATGCGACGGGGTAGACCGACGTCCTCGACAAGGTCCTTTGACCATTGCGCCAAAGCGGTTTCTGCCTCAAAGCAGATGTGGCGCGGGAATCCTTTTGCCGACAAAAATGTGTGTAGGACAGTACCCGTAAGACCCTGGGCATTCTTTGACGCAAATATATCGACTCCATCTGCATCCATCTGATAGACAGCCCAGAAGCGGACATCGGTACTTTTACGTAGACCAGAATCCAATCCAAGATATACTCGCAATTGGTCGGTGGAGGCCAAGGTTGCAAGCTGCTTAATAGCTGCTGCAAGCTGTTCAGAGGGATTCCAGTCGCTAGAGGCCAGATTGTCGTGGAATTGCCTGAGGAGAAGCCCCAGACTTTGAAGCTTAGACGCAGGGACAGGGTGGAGCAAGCTATGCGATTTGAGCCGTTGCTGGGATTGCAAGATCTCAGCGAAGGCCAAAGGTGTTGCTTCTGAGCCTAGAGGGAAACACCCTAGCTCCTTGAACTCGACGCCAGCCATAGAAATCGATAACGGGCTACCTTGCGATTTAACCTGAGCAACCCATTCTGGAGGCTCACGCAAAGAGCCAGTCGACTTGGCGCTGAGCTGTAACTGATATTCTGACGATGCAAGAAGTGTCTTCAGAGTCGGGAAGAACGAAATCAGAGAAGTCCAGAATTCATTGTTGACAGGCTGGCGTTCAATGTTGAGATTTGTGCGCCAGCGGTCGTGGGCCTTCATAATCTCGGCATCTTTCAACCACCCAAACGAAGAAAGAGGCTCCATGATTTTGACATTGAGAGCAGCGTTCTCGAGGGCGGATGCGCGGCCAATCCATGGGATTGCACTATAGAAATTGCACCACTGCATCGATCTCTGGATTACTGCGTTGGAGAGGGAGGCGGTGTCGTCAATGGTCTCCCAAGCTATTACCAAAAAGTCACGCATACACGCCTCGGAGACAAAAGCCTTGATCGTTGGGTGTAGTTTCTCGAGCTGAAAGTAATCCCGCTTCTGGCCGTCCGGCAGGATACTCGCATTCTTGATAACGAGCCCCGAAATTGCAGTCGTCTGTAACACATCCCGGTCTTGGAGAAATTTCGGCGGAGCTGTTTCCAGATAAACGGCCAAGCCAAGGTTGTTGATCGTTTCGCACAGCCTTGCAAGCACCGTTGACGTGAACTTGTCTTCCCAGTTAGCAAGCAGAACTCCACTGAAGACCGATTCGCGAAAGCTCCCAGCCAAGACATTGCCAATCTTTTCGATAGCGGTCGAAGTAGTCTCTTGACTGAGGAGCAGCGTGAGGTCAAGTCTACCAACGAAGTGCTTGCCTGGCACTTGTGCAAGACCAGATGCTACACCAGGCTTCAAGGGATCCACGATGATGAGATCCCAACGTTCTAGCAGTTGACGGTAGGTCTCCGTCAGAGGACTCGTAAATGACCCCAGGTAGACTCCCACAGAAGATGGCTTTTGTTTGCTATGATGCGCAGTAGTAAGAGCAAGCTGTTGAGTCGCAAGCTTGTCCAGCTGTTGAACTATATGGGCCGGCACCACCTCCTTACGGGGTCGCGACTAGAAACAGTGTTAGACTGGAGCTTTGATGTGATGTCAGCTTGCAGATGGATTATACCTTATACCATTTGGTGAATCTGTTGAAGCCGGAATATGTGAGATAGACACACCCACATACTACACTTGCCAGCAGGATGCCGATTAGGACCTATGACAGATCAGTATGGGATATATCGCCAGCCTATTCCAAAGGCACAGTGTACACGATTTACGTACAAACTGCCACCAGTGGTTTTTCATCCCCGCCCACCCGACGGGTGAGACGTCGAGGATTTCTGCCATCTCGATTAAAGATTAAGGCGTCCACGATAACGGCGCGAGAACGAGGGACATGTATGATGAATGGAGCAGAGCAGCGAGCGGATGCGATTACTATTAAGAATATAGGATCGTATATTCGGAGGAGGACAACGTCATGCCCTAAGTCATGGTTGTAGGTCTCTTTGTTTCTGGTGTGGAATGTACCCAGTCTCAACCAGGGAAGAAGAGAAGGAATAAGAGAACGGTAGCTTTGTAAATATAAACGAATGGCAAGAACTGATGGGTAGGAAACGAGTTCTGAAAGGGTCGAACGAACGGTGGCCAAAAAGGCTAAAAAAGCAAAATGCGAGGAGAAAATGCGAGCAGGAAAAAAAAGTCAGAATAAAGGCAGCCCCAGGTATAGAGGCGGAAGAAGAGGCCTGAGAAGCGTGATCGAGCAGCCGACAGCCAGCCTCTCCTGTATGTCTGACTCGATGACTGAGCAGGAGGCAGGATGTTAGGTCAGCCGCTGCAGGATGTCAGTTCCAGATATTTTTATTCCATGCAAATTAGTCTGATTAGAAGGTGCGGGCAGTATCTGATCGGGGGCCACCTAGTCTGATGCAATCACGACCGGTGGCGCCCAACGCAGCTTCGGCCTCAAGGATGACCGAAATAGCAAAGCGTGTCAAAGTCCTTTTGGATTTAGTTTGGCGCTAATTCTTTAGGTCGGTTTGAGAGTGAAAAGCGACAGCTCCATATTAAGTAAGTGATGAGATGGTCCCGGAGGCGATTGCCATGCCATGGCATGGGGGATGGCGATGGGATCAACCCGGTAGCGTGGCAGCCATTCTCTCATCATTTGTGTAAAGCGGACCAAACCGAACGGAAGCGAGAGGCAAATGGAACGGTACCATTGATGGCAGCGATTGACTCTTTTCCTTTTTCCAGTCTTTGAACTAAAGTGGGGGAGATGGAGTGGGTGTGGGAGTGGGCAGCACAAGCACACACACACACACAGAGAGGGAGGTCGTTGTTGATGCATGGCCATGGCGATTGTTGCACCACCTGAGGGGGGTCAAAACAGAGAGTGCGGTGGAGATAGTCGAGTATGCGATTGGTCCTCTGAAGAATTTTCGGTCTGCCAGCCTACCTTTTTTTTCCATTTTTTTGCTTTCCTTGCGTTCGAGGTTAGTGGGTATTGCAGAGACAACCAGCCGGTTTGTCTACTGAACGGTAGGTTGGAGGGGGAAACGACTCAAACGAGACTGGATGAACCAAAAATCCAAAATCAAGAGAAAAGAAAAAAAATAAGGTGGAGAAAATCGAGTCGAGCCCGGGAGTTGATGCGGCTACTAAATTAAGCTTAGTGCCGTATCATTACCTTCAGTACACAACAGCTGTGTATCCATCATTCAGCCGCTAATACGGTACTGTCATGGCTATTTCTTTTACAAAAACACCTCTACTGTCACACCGTCTCGTAATACTAAACGAAGGTCTCGTATCCGCTGTTTCCATTTTCCCTTCGTCCTCCTCTTCCATCCTGTTTCTTTTCTTCCTGGTTAGTCGATCTCATACTACTCCGTACTATGGGTATGTCCTTTATTATCTACCCCACACCATCAACCCAAATCTTCATGGTCTCAGTTCCTTATGGGCCCTCCTCTTCTTAGCTTCCAGGCTCTGACTTGTTGTCTATTTTCGGGTGCTAGAATGGCAATGGCCAACTGATGCTAACTGAGCTGATGCTTTAGCGCTCCTCAGTAGAAGACTGTGAGCTGAACTGGGAAATCCATCTCCGTGCGCCGAGCCTCTTGTTCGACGGCCAGGCTCTCTCGCCATGACTCTCAGTCTCTCACACCAAGTGGGCTCGTCTATTTTTTCCTCATCTCTGCTTGTCAGATGCTCTAACTCTCTGAGAGTTGGATTAGGGATGGAACTTGTTAGCGAATGGTTTTGGCAAGGAAGAGAACCCCCCCACAATTCCCCTCAATCCATCAGTCCATCTCGGAAAAAAGTCTCAGGGCAATTTCCACTACGCATGCCATGGCCAACTGGGTCACTCAGATACGATGAACACACTAGTCAAAAATCGATTCATCGCCTCCGACTCCTCATCCAGGGACCTGACTCTCTGAAAAAGCGGGGCTGCAAGTACCCAGCGGAGACCAACTGCGCCATATCGTGAATCGTGGAACCCTCGGCTTCGGACTTAACGGGTCTGGCCCTGAAAAACGCGTGAAACGATAGGCTATCAAGCTTTTTTTACGAGCTCTGGGGAGCAGGCACCCCCCGGCAGTTAATATAAACACACAGGATGTGATTGTGCCCACAGAACACAAGCCGCTGATCTTTAGTCTACAGCTGACGATTTCGCCAGGGGTCCTGAAGTCCAGGTCCACCCAGTCACTCGCTACTATTCGCCTTCGTCGGGCTGACATTCCTTTTTGCTT
Source organism: Aspergillus japonicus CBS 114.51 (assembly GCF_003184785.1). Taxonomy (NCBI): domain Eukaryota; kingdom Fungi; phylum Ascomycota; class Eurotiomycetes; order Eurotiales; family Aspergillaceae; genus Aspergillus; species Aspergillus japonicus. The sequence goes on along the minus strand of NW_020291649.1, from coordinate 9,776 downwards.
GCGCAGGATCGGTTGATCAGACTACATTGCAATCATGATTCCCTCCTGGCTGCTCAATGCGGGCTGTTTCTTCGGATTTATAACCTGCCATACGCCCCCAGGTGTTTGGCCTGATCAGGGTGCGACGGTCATTTCATCCACTGCAGCTCCTTTGACAACTTCGGCCATTGGAGTTTCAGGAACAATTGTTCCTGGCACTACTTCCATTGTTCATTCGTTTACTACCACTGCTTCTCTCGCTTCGTCTACTCCCACTGCTGCGCCTACTACTTTAGTCACTTCGTTCGGCTCTACAGCTACAATCGTTGCATCGCTTTCTTCTTCCTCTCTTTCCTCCTCCTCTTCTTCTTCGTCTTCCTCTGTTGTGTCAGTCGAAGCATCCACCACCATGTCTCTCAGCTCGAGCATTGTGGCTGCCCCGTCTGCCTCCGCCGCCGTCTCTGCCTCTGTTGCGGCGGTGAGTGCGGGGTCTGTTGCGGCCAATATTCTGGTTATTGCCCGAGACACTGCCTCGGCCAATGTTGCGTCCTCTGGACTCAACGCTTATGGCATTCCCTTCACCACTCTGGTCGTGCCGCAGGCTGGAGTTAGCCTGCCGGCGCTCAACACCACCACCGGAGGAAACTTCGGAGGTATTGTTGTTGCCAGCGAGGTCAGCTACGACTACGGCACCGCGGGGTTCCAGAGTGCGTTGACTACGGACCAGTGGAACCAGCTGTATGCCTATCAGCTGGCCTATGGTGTGCGCATGGTACAGTACGACGTCTATCCGGGCCCCAACTATGGTGCCAGTGCCGTCGGAGGCGGATGCTGTGACACCGGTGTGGAACAATTGGTGTCATTCTCCGATATCAGCGACTTCCCCACCTCAGGCCTGAAGACGGGTGCTGGTGTCAGCACCAGTGGTCTCTGGCACTATCCGGCCACCATCAGCGACACCAACACCACCAAACAAATTGCCTCGTTTGCCTCCAACTCGGTCGTGTCCAGTGACACGACTGCTGCGGTGATCAACAACTTCTCTGGCCGTGAGCAAATGGCGTTCTTCATTTCCTTCGATACCACCTGGAGTGCTACCTCCAACTACTTGCAGCACGCTTGGATTACCTGGATTACACGCGGACTCTATGCTGGATACCGCCGTGTCAACCTGAACACTCAGATTGATGACATGTTCCTCGAGACGGACATCTACTATCCGAATGGCACTACCTTCCGTATCACCCCCGATGACCTGACGGGCATCACCAACTGGGTGCCCACGATCAATGCCAAGATGAACGCTGGAAGCAGCTACTACGTCGAGGTCGGTCACAACGGCAACGGCAACATTGAGTCAGCCGCCAACACCGGTGATGCCGGTTGGGATGCCTGCAATGGCGGTGCCATTGAGTACGATTCTCCCCCGGACACTCCTTTGGAGTTCCAGAAGCCTCTCGGAACTGGTACCAACCTCTGGCCCTCTACCCCGACCACGTACGACTGGACGACCACCTGTACTAAGCTCGATGCTCTTCTGAACTGGTGGACCACTTCCTCCAACCTGAACAGCTGGGGTCACATCTCCCACACTTTCACCCACGAGGAGCAGAACAACTCGACCTACTCGGATGTGTTTAAGGAGATCTCCTTCAACCAGGCCTGGCTCAAGCAGGTCGGCATCGATGCCGCTGCGCACTTCACCTCGAACGGCATCATCCCCCCCGCTATTACTGGACTGCACAACGGCGATGCTCTTCAGGCCTGGTGGGATAACGGCATCACCAACTGTGTTGGTGACAACACCCGTTCCGTGCTCCTGAACTCGGAGAATGCGATGTGGCCCTTATTCACCACCGTCGCTGCCAACGGCTTTGCCGGCATGCAGGTCAACCCTCGCTGGGCCACCCGTATCTACTACAACTGCGACACTCCAGCTTGCACTGTGCAGGAGTGGATCGATACCTCTGCTGGCAGCGGCGACTTCAGCACCCTTCTGGCGACCGAGGAGACCGACACCATGCGCCACCTATTTGGTCTCTACCACGACCCTTACATGTTCCACCAGGCTAACCTTCGCAACGCGGACGTTGACCCCATCACTATCAACGGCGTCTCGGCGCAGTACTCCATCTTCCAGGCTTGGGTTGAGACCGTGGTGCAGGAGTTCGTGCGCCTGGTTGACTGGCCTATCGTTACCTTGAAGCACCAGGACGTGAGTTATCCCCTTGGCCTTACTCGTATATTTTGAACTCGGCCACTAATCAGTCTTCAGATGTCCGCTGGCTTCCTCGCTCGTTTCAACCGCGACAAGTGCGGCTACGCTCTCAGCTACGCCATCGCGAACAAGCAGATCACTGCTGTGACTGTGTCCGCCACCGGCAACACCTGCAGCGAGCCCGTCCCCGTCACCTTCCCTGTGGCGCCCACCAGCACCCAGGGATTTACCACCGAGCAGGTGGGCAGCGACCCCCTGACGGTGTGGGTGAAGCTCTCGGGCTCGCCGGTGACCTTCACTCTCTCCACTCCCATCGCGTTGTAAAGAGCGCGGGCGGAGCAAACACACTCGCTTCATTGACGGGATTCTGATCCTCTGGACATAATCTGTAATGTTATAATGGCCACATCATGGATATACTAGTAGAATTAGCTACGATACGATATTGAGTATCACTAGGATGAGATACGGTACGAATACAATCGCTAGTGTTTTTTACTTGTGGGAGTAGTACTGCCAACTGTAACTCCACTGTAAACTATGGGCATGTCCTCTACATCCCATACCATCATCACCACCGCACACTATACACAGCACCAGCAAACACCGTCCCATCCAATCCTCCCAGAACAAAACCTATACTTAAATCCTCTTACGTCTCCATGACGCTGACTTTAGGTTGGGAGATTTGCGATCATCCAAAACCTACCCAACGAGAACCCACCAACACATACAGACGTCTACAGCGAGAGAAACATCCCGCACCACCCAACCCGAATCCAAACCGCGGAGGTCCAAACACACCGGAGGAGGCGGCAGCGGCACAAATCGCCCCCTTCCCCCAGAAACCCTGCATGAGCATGAGCAGCAGCACCCACCACTCAAGACAAAGCAGCAAAAACTTTCTTGCGGTACTGTATGTAGTGTACCTATCCAGTTGCCCTAGGGCGCAAAGTTACTTCCATGATCCATCCCATCTAGTGAAGTATGGCATCATGCTACCAACTTTATCAACCCCCACGTCCTTTTCTTCCAACATCTCCCCACGAAAAAAAAAAAAAAAAAAAAAAAAAACAAAAAGTACGATCCGGTTTTGTTTCCCTGCTTCTCGGGGAATTCGATTCGATTCGACTACTCCGTAGGTGTTACCCCTCATCCACTGGGCAGAATGTGGATCCATCCGTCCATTTTTGCCCCTGTCAAATTCGAGCGATAGGACAGCGCATCATCTGCTTGCTGCTGCTGCTGCTGCTGCATCCTGCCGGGCGATCTTGGCGTATGCTCACTAAGGAATCCTTTCGATTTTTGGCGGGGGGGGTTTAGTCTGGAATTTCGGGTTTGTGTTGGCGTGAAGGGAGGGTGGTTTTAGTGGGTTTCAGCCGGTTTCTTTTTGTTTTTGGTTGGGGGTGATGTTTGGGTTTAGATTAGATTTCGATATACGAAAGAAACATTTTGATTCGGGGTGGGTGGTTTGTGTGTTTCTGATAATCTATATGGGATGGCACTTTGTGGGGAATGGGCGGGCGGAGAGAAAGAGGGGCAAAAAAAAAAAAGGGACGGAAGGGATGAGTGGGGAAAGGAAGGGGAAAAAAGGACGGGAAGGAAGTTGGATGTGGTCGGTGGTCGGCTACGGTGACCTAGTTTTACTACTGCTCCTACTACCTCAGGTATGGGGGATGGGGCTGTTGTGCTTGGTTGTTGATTGAATTGAGTCTTGATTGATAATCAATTGTTTTGCATCCTCAGTGTTCACACTTGTGGTGGTGGTCTTGGTGGCAGGTCGGATCCGAAAAGACAGACGGACGAGGCGATACACGATTTCTTGGAAGGTTGTCTGGACCCTGTTAGAAGCGGTGTTATAGCGCCAGAATCCCGCTGGCTCAGTAGCTAGTAGTTGGTCGACTAGCTCTTAATTGACTAGTGACTAAGAGTCACTAAGTAAGCAGGGGCGGAATACCTAGTCGACAGTGAAATTATTCGTACATGGGCAATATGTAACTAGCTGGCTACTATGTGTACTATGCGTACTATGTGCTGTATAATACCCTATACTATAACTATGTGATTCGCTTTCCCCACACAAACTCTCGCTCCGTCAACCTGACTTGCAGGAACAGAACGGGAGGCAAAAGCTACCTCCAAGTCAACTAGTTCCGAGTCAGTTAGCCGATGGCGTGAGTTTCGCTTCCCCCGCGTATGGTCCTGTCAAATTTTACTTTTCCTTTGAAGGGGAGCTTGCCGGCTAAGTTAGCGTTTCTCGTATTTGGATGCATCATACATTGGCCCCGTTACACCTCATCTTGGGTTTCCCTTGTGTGGGATGATGATGCTGATGCTCATTATGATCATGCAAGTTAGATTAAAACTTACCGACTCAATCATCCATTGCTTACCTCACGACTTGAATTGAGTTACTAGTCACTCGCCGACGAGGCTAAGGGGGCATGGCATGGCAAGGCAAGTCGAATCCGGGATATGTACACGAGCCTAAGGCTTGGAGATGATAGATGGCCAGTTTTCCAACGGAGCCCCCTACGTGGTAGACTGTTTTTCTTTATGTGCCCAGTCTCCCAGGGCTGATCGGCGCCGAGGTCGGGGGAAACAGAAACAAGATGTCAAACGGACATGCCGATGGTTTATGTTCGAAATAGTGACGAACTTCTGGTTTAGGGAGGAGACTATAGTCGTATTCATTAAAGATTGTGAGTTGGCATTGTAATCATCCCCGGGTTCGACCATAGCAAGATGGCGAGATTCTCATATCATCCGGGGTGATGAGAGAGACAGCTATGAGGCTACAGGGCTCGAACTGCGCGGAGTTCGCCTCTTTGTCGGGCTGAGCTTGAGTTAGTTAGCGGTTGTTCGAGAGGAAAAAGTCATGATGCCATCCAAGCTCGTAATTCCAAACACAAACACAATGGGCGCACTCCTTCTCCCCTCAATGATCTTCCGTGAGGCTAACAGGAGACCTCCTGACTGCAGACATCGCTACACAGTACAGTAAATGTTCGAACTATCGCCTCTTCTCTGAAGCGCCGGCCCCCCTTCAGCTTTTGCTCAGCCCCATCCATCTCCGTTCCTTTTTTTTTTCCCTTGTGTTCTGTGCTACGCGCCTCGAAAACTCAACCTGACAACCGTCCTACCTTAAGCACCTTTTGGCCCCGTGCAATTGCAAACCCGACGCCTGCAGGTCAAGCTTAGGTTGACACCTACCTGCCAGGGTCAGTCAGGGACGGCCGCGGTGGCTGGCCTGGACGATGGTCTCCTGCCGTCTACCGTGGCTAATCATAGAAGAATCCTCCATTTTCGTTCGCGAGGCAACAAACGGGCGAAAAGTAAACACCAAACAGAAAAATTCTCTGCCAGGTCAGCAGATTTGCTGCAGCGGGTATCCCTGTAGGATTCAGGCGGCCAGGCCAGTCGGGTGCAGTGTGAGTCCAGAAGAAAAAAAAAAAAAAAAAGGAGAAGGGCGAAATGGCCATGCCATGCTATGCCCATGCCAATGCCAGCCCAACAACAGGCCAGCCAAGGGTCAAGCCGGTTTACCGTGGGCAATGCAGGGACGGGGGTCGGAGGTCGGAGGAGATAGGTAGGTAGGTAGTATCTCGCCTTGATGTTTGTGTTCGGAGTACATACGTGCGAGTAGCAAAAAAGAAACTAACGCTGAATGAATGTGTGTTGTGTGTGTCCCACGTATCGGAGCTTGCCAAACCCCCATGAGCTACTCCGTAGTGGAGTCGAGAATGACCTGTAGACCAGTCACTAAAAACCAGTAGGAGATCGGAATCTGAGCACGAAAAGTGTCCGACGATGATGATGGTGGGAGATGATGATGATCAATCACATCGGACCATCAATCACAACATGCCAAATTCTCCGCCACCGAAACGTGGTAGACAGCGCAAGAGCCATGCGCGCCAAGAATCCCCCCCAGGTGTCCACCCCGTTCAGCGACTCGAGTCAGGTTACTAGGCTAGTAGTCTTCCTGCGCGCCAAGAGGAGGGATACGAGAAAGGGTGAGCGCGTAAGTCGGACGGTTGCGACTTGTGCATTATTTGCACAAGTTGTTTCGGGTAGGGACAAAGAAAGCATCGAGAGAACTGTTCGGGAGTCTAAGTCCGAGAGCTATTTTAGGGTTGAATTGGGGGGTGGGAAGGAAAAGAATGGTCAGGAGCAGATTTGTGGTGTTGTCTTGGTGGTCTTGGGGGGTCTTAGGGTGTCTTGGAATTCCAACGCAGATCTTGGCACAACTGCGGGTGATTGCCAAGCCGGATGATTGTGGGATGTTTGGGTATGTAATGGTATTTACCACGGAGTTGCAAGTTACCAGGAAGAAAGCACTGTGCGACGGTCGATACCAATTCCTGTCTTAGTGTAATTAACAATACATGGTCTGACCGTACCTGATCTCGGAAGGAACAGTTAGTGTCCGTGGCTTGCTGGGACTATCCGATTGGCAGCGAGGGAGGATTGGCAAGGTTCCGGCCCGATGGAAGGACAAAAGGACAGGAAAACGAAGAAATAAATAAAAAAAAAAAAAGGCCAAGAAATTGAGCAGGGAAACCGCCAGAGCATGGTGGCTTGGGTTTACCGCGGCCCCTCTGTGTCTAACTTTCTTCAGCGATCAGAAACCCAGCGAACTCTTTGCGAAACCTTAAAACAACTCGGCTATAGCGTGCTTGACTCGAATGGTTGTGGTTAGCAATTCTTTCACCGTCATCATCCGATCGTCTGTTTTTAGGGCATCGCGACCGGAAAACCGGCCCTTCATTTCCTGTCCTCCAGTTGAGTCGGTCTGATCTGGGCCTACGCAAAAAAAATTCTAAAATAATTACTCATCTACTCCGTATATTTCAGTGATTCGACCCTCCTTCTCCTTCGTAGGTCGAGCCTCGTACGACTAAGGCCCAGTAACTTCAAGCGCTGATGGTTTTGCCGCCCATTGCATCCTTCTGGTCCTGATTGAAACAGACAAACAAACAAGTAGAACGACGCGAGCGACAACCAGCCCAGCCATAGCTAACTTGACGTTACTTGACTCAATTAGGGTAAATGGGGTGGCTGTGGGGAGGTCACGGGGTGGCTTAACCCTTTCCAGCCGATTCCGGTGTGGCTTGCTTCAGACAAAGAACCATTCCATGGATGGTGACAGGATGTTCTCTCATTATTCATCTTCAACCACTTTCATATGATTCCAATTTATTCACCGTGCTGTGGACACAAGATTTGAACGACATGGTGTAGTTTCACATCGCTACCTTCTTCGTACCCATCTATGGACCAAGGTCCAATCCTTAGTCAGAGGAAGAGTCTGCCCAGACTTCCTTCACAGGTGCCGCCCCGATTATTTTCCAATTCCAGCCCAGCGCTGAATAGCCAAACGCCGGTGGTGAAAGTTGTGTTCTGGGCGTTTTAGGCTTCCGAATTCTGGTCTCATCTTTGGTGCAGAGCAGAGCAGAGCAGAGCAGAGCAGACAGGATTGACAGGGTCCAAAGTCCAGACTCCAGACCAAATCAGCCCGGCCACAGCCGGCATTGGCGCTTCCCCTCTCGCTTTCCCTCACCTTTTCTTTCCATTCAGGGTCCAGCGCAGCGCGCTTTTCACCACTAGTAGTTGTACTAACTTACCACTTCTCTTCTTCTTCTGAATCCATCTTATCTGCCACTTGATCCCAGGCTCCCCTCCTAATTATATCTCCTTCACCCCCTGATCGACACCAGGCTTTTGGTGTTTCTTTTGCCTCTTTTGCCTCTTTTGCCTCAGCGCCACTGCTGAACAACATGAACCTGAGTCTTGTGTGACCAGCCGAAGCTTTCCTAGACTTCATCCTTAGGCACCCCCGTTTCGCTTCTCATTCATTCGCTCATCGCTTGGATTCACCCCAGTTTGATTGCGACCGGGCTGAAAGACTAACCGGACACGAGCAATCTGCAATCTACAATCAATCTTCTCTCCACCCTTTTAATTCCCCATCTCCCCGGATTGCCCTCGTTGCTTGATCTGACCTTAATTGATCCTTACTTACCTGGGAACCACCTGGACCACTTTCTCTATTTTACCCTCCTTATTGTCAATTTAGCCAATTCTCTCCCCCACCCCAGATGGATCCGGCTGGGGAGACCGCCCTCAAGGGCTACCCCGCGCGAGGCTGGAAGGCTTGGTCGCTCAAGAAGAAACTCATCGTGGTCGGCTCGATCCTTGGTGCGATCGTGGTCATCGGAGTTGCCCTTGGCGTGGGCCTGGGAGTTGGGTTGAACAACGGCGGCGGTGGTGGCGGTGGTGAGGAAGAGCCCTCTCCCCCCACGAATACCACAGGCAACTACACGACCGCCAAATGGCAGCCTGCCGTGGGTACGACCTGGCAAATCGAGCTGCTGTACACGCTCAACGACACCTCGGTGGACGTAGACGTCTACGACATTGATCTCTTCAACAACAATCAGTCCATCATCAACAGCTTGCACGACGCGGGCCGCAAGGTCATCTGCTACTTCTCGGCCGGCAGCTACGAGAACTGGCGCCCGGACAAGGATGACTTCAAGTCCGCCGATCTGGGCAAAGACCTCGACGGCTGGCCCGGGGAGAAGTGGATCAACATCAGCTCCCCGAACGTGCGCAAGATCATGCAAGCCCGGCTGGACATGGCGCAGAAGAAGAGCTGCGACGGCGTCGACCCGGACAATGTCGATGGCTATGACAACACGAACGGCCTGGGTCTGACCGAGGCCGATTCCATCGACTATGTCAACTGGATGGCGAACGAGGCGCATGCCCGCAACATGTCCATCGGCCTGAAGAACGCGGGCGCCATCATTCCCTCGGTCATCAAGAACATGCAGTGGAGCGTCAACGAGCAGTGCGCAGAGTATGACGAGTGTGACACCTACGCCGCCTTCACCAAAGCGGGCAAGCCGGTGTTCCACATTGAGTACCCCAAGGGGGACGATACCAACAACAACAACGATGTCACGACGACCCAGAAGAACGACGCCTGCGACTTCACCGGGTCCGGCAACTTCTCAACTGTCATCAAGAACATGGATCTGGACAACTGGATTCAAACCTGCTGATCGAGATCCTGATGACTGCTGCGGTTTGTCTCGGGGTTGATGAACGCAAATTTTGATCTTGCACTGAGCATGGGGCATAGGCGCCAGGGAGTTTTTGGGGAAATCTCGCGTTGTCAGCATAATCAAGGCCACACATATATTGTATTGTAGTTTCCATTTGCCTTGCGCTGTAGCACACAGCTAGCCATTTTTCATGTAAATCTGACATTTGGATACCAACGGTCATCTGCTCCGAGCAAACGAGGAGAGTTCCCGCGCGGTCGATTGGACTAGATCACGAGGCTGAGAATTGATTGAATTTCTGATCAGGTATAGAATGTGGCAGCAGCGCAAGGCCAGGGAAGGAACTTAGCGTGGTTCTTTTCTCTATATCATCCGGTCCTTATTCGAAGCCCAGTGCGCCCGCCCAGCCCAGTGTGATCAAGACATCCTCCGACACAATGTCTCAGACAGAGTCTACTCCATCATTCATCTCACTGCCTCAGCTGATGCGAAAGGGGGGGAAGGGG